>NC_067224.1:41508074-41720574 GCF_019924925.1 Ctenopharyngodon idella
TACATTGTAAAAAGCGCTATATAAATAAAGGTGACTTGACTTGACTTGACCCTCACGCTCTCTGCGCATAACGGTTTACATGAACAAACAAATTTTGAGTGCTGATCAAGAGTTTTGTGCAAGCAATTTAAGGTCGCGACTCTTGTCCCAAATATAGCAGGCTTCATTCAGTGATTGAAACAAATATTATTAATACTAATTGAAGTTTTACAGCATATTGAACGCTCCGAGCGAGCTGTGCTGTGGTAAACATGGAACTTTTCCTTGACATGAAACGGTAAAGTGTATGGAATCGAGGCTTTTGATTGGCTGATCGCGAGAAGTCCTCATAATTTCGGGTTTTGTCAAACCACTGTGTGTTAATCTAATTGCCACATAACAAATAACACTGCCTGAAAAAATAACAACAACAACAATAAAAACTAAAATAAATCGAATAAAAAGGAATAATTACACAACACCACGCCTTCTTTGATGATCTGTTCTTCGCGCCACTCCCTGTTGCTGAGACAGAGACACGCGGATCATCCAGGAGAACAAACATCAGGTGAGAACTGAGATCAAATTACAAGCACCAGCTACACTTCAAGTCTAAAAACGGGTTTAATATTAATTTTATATTACGTTAGTAGTAGTTTGAAATATTCTACAGTTCATTTGACGATTATCAAATGAATTTGCATTAGCAGTTATAAGTTAGCTTTGGTGACACGTGTCTGTATTATTCACAACGCGTGAAGATTTAATTTATTATTAAACTGATTAATCACGTTATTGCCGTCAACATTTGGGCAGTGTAATGATGGTAACGTTAATGAGGTTGGCGTGTGAATCAGTATAGTTGATACTCGTTATGTGGTAGTGTGTGTCTGTGGCTCACAATAATCCAGTCCCTGTGCAATTCAGGCCTGACGATTATTCAGCAGCCCGAAGCATGGTCATTATTTGTAACTAACTAGTCCTAGTTTAAGCTTTAATTACCCTTTTTAGTTTGCTGTTAGTAATGTTGCGTAGGTGTCTGTAGAGTGTGTGTATGTTAGTAAAATTGATCAATTAGTGACAGCTGCAGTGTGTTTGAGAAAGAGGAAAGCAGCATGATTAAAACACACACAAGGTCCATGTTTTTACTGTTTAACTAGTGATACTTCCTGGTATTACATCCTGCTAATTTTACTGTTATAACAAATAAAGGTGTAAAACAGTTGATTAGGTCAGTGAAATCTAAAAGTCATGTTGTAAAGTGATTAAAAACATCATGTGGCCTTTGCAGGAGACGGCAGCTACAGCGTCCCGGAGGACCAAACTGAAACCCAAAGAAGAAGCAGCATATTTTCATCCATCCTTAAAGATAAGGATGGATTTGAAATAAAATATATAAATGCATTTAAAGGTAACACAGTCCCATGTTTAAGTATTGTTTTAAATTTGCCCCTTTTCCTGACTAACGTGTCCTTTGATAGGTCAAGGAGTGTTCAGTTGTCGCCACTTCCAAAAAGGGGACTTCCTTGTTGAATACAGAGGAGAATTCCTTAATAAACAACAATATGAAAGAAGGCACAGAGTTTATCATCGTGCACTTGAAGTATTTTTCTTTGAATTGCGCTATAATATGGTAAGTATATTACAGTACCTCATTTACAATGTCTTGGAAAATGTACAAAGCTGTAGGTCAACCAGAGATACAAAGTCAGCTTTTTCTGACTCTATTCCAGTAGCAGTAATGATGAACTAGGATGAAGACTGGCCGGAAACATGATGTAATTATTCAGTGAAACCTGCGATGACTTATGAGATTCAGTCAGTGTTATTACAGCATGCAGTTAGTGTTGTGTTCTTGCTGTTTCAGGATTGATGCTGCCAGAGATGATGATTCTTTGGGCAGACTTGTGAATGATGACCACAAGAACCCCAACAGTAAAATGAGAATGATCACTGTGGACCGGAAGCCCCATCTCTGCTCATTCGCAGTAAAGGACATCAGTCCCGGGGAGGAGATAACGGATAACTACGGGGATTCTGACTGGCCATGGAGAAGCAAGGTATTTACAGAAATGATTTTTTTTACCTGCATAGTTTTCTGAGCAAATTAAGCTTCAACATATGGAGTGGTTTTGAATGTTCCCAGTATAGTCAGAGGTTTTAAAACACTGTTGTCAGACGCGGTCGGCAGCATAAGTTAGAGGCTCCCAGATGGTCTTACTTCCCCGAAATAAATACTGGTTATCCAGATAGGAAAAGTTGTCATTTATAGCATGAGAGGGGGAAACAGGAGAATGACAAAAGGAAAATCGCAACAAAACCCGAAGATAGACGATAAATCCCCGATTGAAAGTGGAGATACTGAGGATGGTGCTAGCAAGCAAGCTGACCACGAGGGCATGGACGCTATCCAGGCTAACATTATTGCCGAGATAAAGGCGGTCCGTTTGGACTTGAAAAAATAATTTATTGAAACAATGGGGCCACTAAAGAAAGAACTGGTGGACTTCAGGGAAGATGTTAGCCAGAAGCTAAGTGCTATCGTTACGGATTTAAAAGAAATAACCGACAGAGTCGAGGAGACGGAGCAGAGAGTGGCTGACATGGAGGAGCAGGGTGCAGAAAACAGTGAGTTGCTCTCCCACACTTTGGAGCTCCAAGACAAATTACAAGCTCGGCTGACAGACTTGGAGTCGCGTTCACGCAGAAACAACAGATACACATCCATGGAATCCCAGAGGGGGCCGAGGGAGACCATGTATACAACGCTGTCACCGATCCCTTGGAGCTAAACCACCGCAAGGTGCTAACCCGAGGTCTATGGTTGTCTATTTCCTGGAGTATAAAACCAAAGAGCTGGTGCTCTGCACCGCCTGGAAAAAGAATAACATCCAATGCGACGGAAGAAGAGTGTTCTTCAAGCAAGACTACCCAACCGAAATAGTTATGAAAAGAAAGGCTTACTCCACCATCAGAAAGGCACTTAAAGAACAGGGGCTCCGTTTTCAGACTCTTCACCGAGCAAAACTTAGAGTGTTTCTTGACACCAGTGCAGTTATCTACAACAGCGCGTCAGAGGCGATGGATGACCTGAAGAAAAGGGGATTGATGCCGAACGACGGGGCCGGGACCCCGGCGGAAGATTGTGCTACACCCGCGACGAGACAGAGACAACCTTCCTGGGAAACGGCAGGTGGTACATCACGTCGTCACTGGGAGGCACGTATGAAACACATCCAGGAGAAACTAAAGGGATTTCGACGAAACGAAGGCGCCATGAGTAACTGAGTAACTTTTGAAAAGACCGCCTGGTAAGAGCGTAGCCTATCATATGTCTTCATCGGTCCGTATTTCCAGGAGGTAATATGAGACCAGGCGAACTTTCCTATTCATGTAAGTTTGAGAAACTGAAATTGACCACATCTGGGAATTTATGCCTGTTTTTTCTATGTGGACAGCTCTGATTTTATGCAGTCAGAGATTTTGGTCCACGCTTAGAGGGGCCCCTTCCAGATGTAGGGCTTCCCCTCTAGTTTTGGAAGTAGAATTCATACTTCAGAGATGGAAGTCATTAATGTTAAGCGTTTGTGTTTATGTGTTAAGTTTCATTTTGTTTCACAGACAGAAGTTAAGGTAGAATTGATATCCACCCCCTCCCCACAGGTGCTGAATTCCTGCTTTTGTGTTCTGCAACAGATTGCCCTCTCACAGGTTTAACCTCAAAGTCTAAAGAGCAGAAATAAAGGCATTTTGATAAAATACTCAAAACTAACATTTTCCTTTTTTGTTTCCAGAATGTGGGCATCTATCCAGTTGTGACACGGTTACCTCCTATTTGTGCACATCCCCTGGACAGCTTACCTGTATGTAAGTTTTAAGCAGGTCTGGAATGTCTTTAAATATGTTGCATACATTAAGTCGCTTTTTTGTGTAAAATATTTTCACTATACTTATAGCCTGAAATTAGCAGCAAGGATGCTGTGGTCTTCCCATCTTATGTGCCAGGACACTGGATGCTGTGTGTGAGTCTGCTCAGATGTTGCATTACTTTAACCTACCAGTTGTCGTACAAAGAGAAAAAAGCTACATTTTGCATGTTATTCCTTGATATACTTTTCAGATCATGAAGCCAAAATTGAGTGAATTGTATTTTCTCAATTCACTGAGAAGCCCAGGTTTTGGTGATGGCACTAACATTGCCATATACAGGATTTGCCTAGAGTGCTTTGTCTAAAAAAATGTTATATTATGGTTCAGCCTGGTTCTGCATTCAGTTCTGTTCTTTTTTTTTTTTTTCTATTTCTATTGACTTTGTTCTCATCCTATACAATTTAAGAAACACACTTTACTTGAAACAATTCTATATTTATCAAAATTTTGTGAATATTTGCAATGAGAAAAAAGCCGTGGAAAAAGTAAAGGTTGGACAGTTCCCGTTAAACCTGCCTTTATTATTTTCTGTTTTAAATTTCCTTCACCCTATCAAATTTAGTTTTGCGGAGTAGTTCTTTAAAACCCTGTTTACTGTTTAGCTGTATGTAGGGAAAATCTTAACTTTTTTTTCTTCTTTCAAACGTGTTTTGACAGAGAAATTGCTCAGAGCCTCTGTCCTGGGCCATGGACCGAATTCTTCTCTGAGGACCTTGAGGTATGCTGTATTTTGCACTAAAAGTAATTAAAAATGTTTTTACCAGTCTTTAGGGAAGGCTTTAGAATAAATAAATTATTTCAGATTGTTGTGTGGTTACAAATCCTTAATTCATACATTTTAATGTACAAACATTTATACCTATGTCTAGGATGTTCCTCGACAAGAGCTGTCTTGTAGCTGTGGAGTCTTCACACTAATGGTAGGAGTAATTGGTTCTTTTGGTTCTGCAGATGTCATGGCAAAATTTAGCCCACATGTGCAGTAATTAATACTTCATTCATGTTACAGTATGCTCTCTATATCACCCTGGGGGGAACGTTTGACTTCTCAGAGGTGGGTTTACCAACCATATTAAAAGACATTCTGTAAGTTTGCGATTTATTTGTTTTGATAAACTTGTGCTTTTCCAAACTATAGTCAGACATGCCAAGTATTAGAAGATGGTGGTCTGCCCTTTTGCTGGAGATGTTCCCACCGAGGTATGCATTTTCCACCCTGGTATTCATCCCTTTCTGAAAATAAAGATGGTGAAATGTATTTACAATTGGTGATATTTTAAATTTGTCTTACCTGCATACAGTCAATCTTGATATTCTGTATTAGTAATGTATTTTTATGTCACAAATTCATCAAGATCATTCACAAAAAGCCAGCAAAGAAAAAAGAGGCGAATCAGGGCTGACAAGGGACAAGACACTGGTATTGTTTACTTTGTTTGAGGGGCTCCATTATTGATGATAGATGTTTGTTTGTTTGTTTGTTTGTTTTTCCTGAATTACTGATGTTCTATTATCTGTTCCTTGTAGTTGCAACCAGTGACACACCCCTGAACATACAGCAGGCATGTATTTGCCATTTTATTCAATCTTTAAACTGCAGTTGGATTATTATGACCACAACATTTGTTCCTCTACAGCTTCCTCTGCTAGTTCTTGGAGCAATCTTGCTGGAAGTTGTGGTTCATGATGGTGATGTTGCAATCCGCACCCTTTTGCCCTCACATACAGTTGCTTCTACAACATTGTGTGCATGGAAAGTTTCCGGCGAGAGGCTTACTTTCGGTGGTTGGACAGTAGGTTTTATTAGTGTCTTATTACCCTTCCCATCTTTCTTGATATCATTGTTAGGTAAATGCCAGCTCTGTTTGTTTCTTTCACAATTTACATATAACATTGGTCAGTACATTGTTGCACTTTAAAGGCAGTTGCCTGGGAATGAGATCAGCTGGATTTTTGTATACATTTATCAGGTGTGGTGAACTGGAAGGCATTTAGTGAGAACTTCAGAACCCTGTACAGGATTTGCCATGCGTTTGCTTAACATAAATAAAATACATAGTCCTCTCGCTCTCTGTTGCTCGTTTTCTGTGCTATTTAAATATTTTGAAGCGCAACAATATAATACTTACTGTTAAGGCATGATGGATGAAACATGGTTATGAATGATTAAAGATCATAGTTTTCTTTGAATAGACTATGCTGAATATTTCTTTTTTTATTTTTTTATTTTGTCACAATAAATAGTTTAAAGCCTTTTACATGTTTTATCTGTCTGACTGAATTACAATAATACTGAAAAGTAGTTAGGGTTAGGGTTAGGGTTAGCCTTCCCTTTCAGCAGTAACTGATCTGAGGTTTGACTGGGCTTAAAATGATCTGTCACACATTTCCTTTAGGCTAAGTATTCGTAAAGAAAATGTTGTATCAATGAGTAATATGTTTCCATATGTCTGCACTTAGGCACTCGGAAAAAGTGACATGCAGCATTCTTTTTTATTTCTAATATATATATATATATATATAATATAATATATATATAATTTCTGTACATAAATCATTGATCGCAAGAAAACGCGAAAGAAAAAAAAATGATGTATGGCTTTTCAGGGCTTCCATACTTTGTTGATTGGATTGTTAAAAACGCCTAATCCCTGTCTGAAAACACCCCAAAATGGGGAAATGCCCCCTTTTTGTTCCAGAAACTGGAATAAGAGGGGGATGAAGTAAAACAAATACTCAAGCAAAAGTGTAAAAGGTATAAACAAAAATGGTATAATACAAACAGCACAAAATAAAGGAGTAAAGACAAGTGCACAAATACAAGGGACAAACACAGTTTAAAATACAGAGAGGCAATAAAAGGGAATGCACAAGACAAAATCATACATAAATGGAAATACAAAAAAGCACATATTCTCAGATCAATTATAATTATGTTAGACAAGTAGTTTTACAATAAAACAATAGAAAGAGCCATAAAAAAGGTGGATAACAGTTGAGTTACATTATCGTGACTTAAAGCTGTTTGAATAAATTAAGTGTAAAAGGGCTTGATGACTGAACATAAAGGAAAAAGTAGCACTTCAGAAATGTGGAGAGCCTTTGCAAACATGCAAGCAAACAAACCATTAACAGCTTGTTATCATTGGTTTAATAGATAAACGCACAAATGGTCGACCTTCCCTCAAACTTTTTTATGTGCATAATGTTAAATACATCTTTGCTGCCAAATTTGCTTATAACCAAGTTTGGGGGACCCCTCTGATATCTGAGCTTGTGCTTTGGATATGCACCTGCAGGTGATTGACTCTACGCTGTTCTGTTCCTTACCAAGTAGTATATCTAACATTGGCTGATCAGAGGCTGCCTTGCAGAATAACCATATTCTCCAAAGCTCTTAAGGAACATGGCTCAACCCAATAAAGAGGTGAGTAGGAACAAATTAATACCTGGAGTCAAATTCAAAGATTAAAAAAAAAAAAAAATGAAATAAAAAAGAGCTCTCCACATTCCCAAAGTTCAAAAAGCAAATGAGGGTAGAAGAGCTTAATTCTGAAGGCTTACCTAGGTAAGTGCTGAAGTTGTAAATGACTACAAGTGAGGCCAATAAATACATTAATAAATTTATATAAAATATAAAAACATATACAGAGCATGGGTGGGTCTGTGATGGGACCCTCCCTGATCCCACACTGTTTCAAAACGGTCAGTTGAACGGATGGACAGTGCACAACCGTCTTCAGGTCCTCTGGACATGTTGATTGGATTTACAGAAACCCTATCACGAGGAGGCACAAAATCACTCTGGACTGTTCCCTGCTGGTGGATTGACCTGCCTAACTCAATTCAACTAACTAATTTTCAAGAAACGTCTATAGACGCATCTTTTTCAGCAACACTTGACCCATTAAAAGTGGGGTAAGCCATATTTCATAAACACCAACAACAAACATGTAACCAATCAGCATTAGGGGGTGTATGACGGTGGAAGAGACAGAACGAGCAAGAGGGAGATTTGAAGAAAGAGAGATGAGACACAATACAAAAGAGCTCAAAAGAATATCATTGCAATGGAGGTTTATGAGTAGGCAAGACCTTTAGGACCTGCATTAATATTAGAAAAGCTTTCCAGCGCTGGAGAGAGCTAAGAGGGAATGCCTGAAAACAGACGCGGAGGAGCTTTGACTCCTCTTCACATATCAGTAACACTGGGTTTGCGTGTCATGATCATCTGGAGCTGCTGTGCTGTTGGCGACTAACAACAAACTCTTGTTTGTATTTACTCTTGTGTACTGTACGTTCATTTTTTGTGCTTCCTTGTCATTCGTTCATCATCTGCGCTTTATTTTTCATGAAGCATTATTTTGTCAGCTGTGATAAACAGACAACCACTCTCCCACTGCGTGTGTAACAGAGGCCAGTTAGTAACAGAGGCCAGGCAGGTAAACCACTGCAAACTGACAACCGCTAGAGAATGCAGTGTTTAGCGTCATTGTTAGTGCTCTCATCTCGCCTGCCAGCAGCGATCGAGCCGGGGTTCGAGATCAACTCAGAGCAGGGTGGTTAGGATTGGAGGGTGAGTTTTGGAGGCGGAGCAATGAAGAGAGGGGTGTGTTTGTTTGGGTTGATTGCAAATATCAACAATCTCCAACAGTCTTTTTGAAATATGGCTTACCCCACCTTTAATACTAACACTTACTATTCTATATCTATAAAAAAAAAAAAAAAAGTACTGTAAAAAAAAAAAACGTACTGTGCTGGACTGACTGGGACTGGTCACATCACTTGCATATTGTTGCCTTATTGTTAGTTTGATTGCTTCTATTGCTCTACTCATTTGTAAGTTGCTTTGGATAAAAGTAAATGTAAATATAATGTTTCTTTCTTAGTGTAACCGGTGGCTTGCGACGGCCAGTGTGATGTGCTGTCAGCTATGAAAAATACTTTTATTTTGCATTGAGTAGCTTACAGGACTAGACAGTATTCCTGAGAGTTGAGAGATTTGTGCTCGCGCAACAATTGACCCTTCGCAAAGACCTGCCCCCCTTAGTTACTGTTGCTTTGTCCGACAAGCCCTGAGCTGTCACGCCACACAGAGTGAAAAATACATCGCGGAGCAAAGAGGACACTGACAACACGTCGACAGACAAGACAGAGCAGGTTACTTTTGATATTAAACAAAGTCCCAAATTGTGTAATTTTTTAAGAAATTCGAACAATAAAAACCGTTTTGTGGCTCTTTAATGTGTCGTGACAGATTGCTGTAGCGCCTCAGCTCAAGCCGCTCGTGAGCCGATCATCTCTTTTCTAGTTAATTTATAACATCAAATAAACATGAATGAACCTGAGAAGGAATGTTGTTTCAAACGCGGAAAGATGTCAGTACACACAATTTTTCAAGTCCACCGAGGTTAATCTTCTAACTCTTGACTGCTTTGTCGGACAAAATGGCGAATTCGGCGTTATGATTGGTTAGATCGCTTGTCAATCAAACTCCCGGCGAAGGGTCAACTGGATGCGCTCTCGCCGTTTGCTATTAAAATGACGTCATAGAAACTGCCTTAAATAAACTATAAAAAGTGAAGATCGTTTCTGATAGATGCAATCGATTTTTTATTGGTTAAAATCAATGGAGAATATCTCGTAATTTTCCGTGGGTGCTCCAGCCCCCGAGCACGGGTATGATGGGGAGGATTGTGTATCGGGATTATTCCACCAAATATTGATTTCTGAACTCTTCTTAAGTTAAAACATTAGTGTTGTTTTGTTTAAAAACTGAATATAAAATTGTTTTCTTTGCATTATTCGATGTCTGAACACATCTTTTTTTTTTTTTTTTTTTTGACCAGTTGTCATTTTCTGCAAATAAATGCTCTAAATGATAATATCTTTATTTGAAATTTGGAAGAAATGGTGTCAGTGGTTTGTAGAATATATTTTACTCAAACAGATACATATAAATAATAAATCTAATTTTTTCTCTTAATTTTTCCAGAGCTGTATCGACTCCTTTCAAAACTGTCTAATTTAATGTGCTTAAATTACCAATGACTGACTGTTGTGGAGAGTTCTCTGAGTTTGGAATGAAAAGAAAATTAGAACCCAAAAACGAGATCATGAAATAAATAAAACAATAACAATACGTGACTTCCTTATGCTTCATCTGATACACAATTATAACTGGGCATGAAACAGTGCCGTGCTGTAAAACTGTATTCTATTTGGAACATTTTATATAAAATGAGGAAACTGCACAGTCTCTGCGCTGCCGCGTCACAGCGCTGTTCTCACATGAGATCTCGCGATGACTTCTTGGTTGCTAAGCAACTCAGAGGCGAGCGTTTGGTTCGCCTGGAAAAGGAGCTAAATCAAAACTGCAGATTCGCAGCTGAAGGTAAGCGATCACTTTATGTTTGTTTTTGTAGGTCGTCGTGTGGTCATTTTGTTAGTTTAACAGAGGTTCTTCTTTAGAGCAAGAACAGAGGAAACTGCTTTGTTGCTAATTCGCTGCTAGCTGATTAAAGATCTTCTGCCTGTTTTATTATCAGTTTCTTTACGTCTTTCCATATATTTATTGTGGTTTTGTAGCTGAAAGGCCAGAACTTTAAACGCTTGTTTGCACGACGCTTTATTTTATCCCTCATGTTTTGTGTTTTGGGTCACAGTGTGACAGGATGACCGCGTTTCAACGCCTGTAATTCTTAAATGTTTCTTGATCATCAAATCATCATATCAGAATGATTTCTGAAGGATCATGTGACACTGAAGACTGGAGTAATGATGCTGAAAATTCAGCTTTGATCACAGGAGTAAATAATAAAGTACAAAAAAAAACTGCACTCTATGCTACTGTCCTGTATTACAGTTTTGCTCAACTCTAACATGTTTATTGTTTTGAACTCTACACTTTCAGAGCACAATGGCAGGTCAGAGACCTGTGAGCCGTGGATCATTTGGGCCGGGCGCTGGAAGACCACCGACAGCCATCCGACCCCCACAGACAGCCGTCAGAGTCAGTACTGCGGTGAGCGATCTGATCAGCACTTATTATAGTTATGCTGAGTGAGAAGATTGCGGTGATGAGCTGTCTGTGTTCTTACGGGTCACAGATGGCCCCGGGGACCGGCCGTCCCGGCACCAGAGGGGGACCCATGGCCAGTCCTGGTGTTTTATCAGCTCAGATTAAAGTGGCCGATCGGCCAGTGACTCAACAGGGCCTCAGCGGAATGAAGACGGGCATGAAAGGTGAACTTTCCATCTTTCTCAAAATGTTATGTGAGATCTGCACACTCACCCGTTTATTTTCACTCCTTAAGGACCTCAGAGGCAAATTCTGGATAAGTCATATTACCTTGGGTTATTACGGTAAAGAGTCTATGTGTTGTTTATTGAATATTTCATCATCTCTCAGATAAAATGGACTGATAATTAATTAGTTTGTTTGCTTCAGGAGTAAAATAAATGAGCTGACGATGGAGTCTAGCAAACTACAGAAGGACATTGACACCTTCAGTCAGGAGAATTCAGTCTTTCTTTCTTATGAAAAACGGTAAGTTAACCTTCAGAGCCACCAGAATTGTCTTAATAGTACCTATAGACAAAGAAACAATTATAATATAATAATATTATTCTTAAATTTGACCCTGGACCACAAAAGCAGTCATAAGTCGCACCGGTATATTTGTAGCAATAGCCAACTATACATTGTATGGGTCAAAATTATCGATTTTTCTTTTATGCCAAAAATCATTAGGATATTAAGTAAAGATCATGTTCCATGAAGATATTTTGTAAATTTCCTATCGTAAATATATTAAAAATGTATTTTTGTGAGTGGATATGCATTGCCAAAGACTATATTTGGACAACTTTAAAGCCGATTTTCTCAATATTTAGATTTTTTTGCACCCTCAGATTCCAGATTTTCAAATAGTTGTATCTCGTCCAAATATTGTCCAATCCTAACAAACCGTACATCAATGGAAAGATTATTTATTCAGCTTCTTATGACTGCTTTTGTGGTCCAGGGTCACAAAATGTAAATATTTTGATGCATAAATGTAGGTTTAACTTTTATATTTATATTTTTGTCTTTAGTTTTGATGTCATGAGTAATTAATTTCATGTTTTAAAACTTTTTATGTGAACAGAGCAGAAGTCCTGGCTGGAGAAATTAAAGATCTTCAAGGGCAGCTGGCAGATTACAACATGGTACATTATTTTAAACCAGTTAGTAGAAGTGCTGCAGGTGTTTATATTTTGAATCAATAAAACCATCGGAGTTAGAAGTTGTACAGAATTGCAGCTTGTATTTGTAATTTTGAGATGTGTGATGTCATTATTTAAACAAGCTGTGTCTTTTTAAATTACCAGCTGGTTGACAAGCTGAACACGAACACTGAGATGGATGAAGTCATAAATGACATCATCATGGTTAGTTCACATTGTTTCTTCTTCTTTACTCTTCTTGTATTCCTGCTCATTTTATCTTTGTTTGTCTCATTAGCTGAAAGCGCAGAATGACAGAGAAGCTCAAAGTATGGACGTGATATTCACTGAGAGACGAGAGTAAGTGCTTTTGTTTCTTCACAAGTAAGTAATTTGCAGAGTTTGTGCTCTAGAGGGCAGCAGCTGATCTGTGTTTTAACCCTCCTCATCAAACTGGAGCTACAAGAGTTAGATAAATCACGCCAAAACCTCCTTTTAAATGAGCAATTTTACATATTGCAGCAAAACTACATGCAAAATATTTCTAGGAAATTTGGGACAAAATATTGTGAAAATTTTAAATAAGGTTTTGAATTACTATGTTATAAAGTGCAATGACAGCATTCACTGCAAAAAAAAAAAATCTTGTTTTCCAACACAAATAACTAAACATTCTTAAATCAAGATACATTTACTGGAGAAGAGAAATTACTGAAGATATTAAGACAAAATTAATTGTGTGCTTAAAGCAAGAAAAAAACTAAATCTGCTAAAAATAAACTTGTTTTCCAAGTATGACGTCAGTTAATTTGGATAAATTGCAATATTCTCAGTCATTTCTCTTCTCCAGTAAATGTATCTTGCTTTAAGAGTGTTTAGATATTTGTGCTGGAAAACAAGACAGAAACACTGAGGAAGAACATCATTTTTTTGCAGTGTTTACACACAACGTTTTAACATGCTGAGATACATGCATTTGTAATTCCAGTTCAGTGATCTTTGTGTTTCATATTGCACTACTGCACTGGGGAAAAAGGATCCTTACAGTTTGTTCATGCAAAAACTCTTTTTTAAAAAAAAAAGCTTAATTTGTCCACCAATGTGCCGAACCCTGAGATCCATAGAGGCCAGAGATCTGCTCACGACTCATGGTTAGCATCCGAATGTTCGTTGTAGTTCCTGGCTCAATATAACCGTCCTCTATGAAGCCATCATCATCTTCAAAAGGCTCCATGCTCAGCCCATGGTCCATGCCCTCGTCCAGATCCTGAGCGCTCGTCTCCGTCTGCTGCGTGTCCAAGCTAAAGTTGGAAAAGCGTCCGGTATTGAAGACACTAGGCTCCACATCCTCACGGAGCCTCTGGTGCCGATAATTGAACAGAAGTTTGTACCAAGAGGGTGACTTGACAGCGCATACAATGAGCATGGAAGTGCTGAGAGTTAGAGTCACTACACCAAGCAGGAACTTCCAGCTGTTGCTTCCTTTCGCCGTCCCTCCATCACTCGCAATGAACCCTGAGAAGAGACACATGTTGGCATCAGGCTCTATAGAGTTAGTTCCTTTCCATGGCTTAATTCCACTGACACATCAGCTTTTATTTCATAATGTTTTGTGGAAAGTGTTTTTCTCATTGGCAGCACTGTTATTTACCTTGTTTGTGTCCAATCAGAGAATCCACACCAGAATACTGTAACAGTGGCGGCTTTGTCTAATTTTGTTTACGGTTCATACGCTATTTGAGCTCAGTGCAGGTCATAGTAGGCACATTATTTCTCATGTATTTACCTTTGCTGGAGTTGTAGACATGACTGCTGTTGCTTGGCTCTGTGGTTGGCAGCGGTGCTGAACTAGTTTTCACTGTTGTGGCTTGATTTAAGCAGAAAGGGTTTCCATCAAGGATAGCTGTTTTCTGGGGCATGTAACAAGTGACTTCTCTGCCTGCAAAACAAACAACATTTTGCAGATGAATAAATCTAACAAAACAAGACTTTTTATGTCTTTCTTTCTTCAGTGGAAAAGAAATGAAGGTTTTTGAGAGCATCACAGAGCAGTGCAAGACGAGCATTTGTGGTTAAAAAGTATATACATTTTTAAAAAAAAATTTTAAAATGGCTGATGGTTTCTCTAGATAAGACTCTTATTCCTCGTCTGGGATCATGTAGAGCTCTTTGAAGCTGCACTGAAACTGACATTTGGACCTTCAGCCCGTTGAACCCCAGTGAAGTCCACTATATAGAGAAAAATCCTGGAATGTTTTCCTCAAAAACCTTCATTTCTTTTCCACTGAAGAAAGAAAGACATGAACATCTTGGATGACATGTGGGTGAGTAAATTATCAGGAAATTTTAATTCTGAAGTCAACTAAATCTTTAAGTAGACCAGAGCACATACACCATATATGAAATTGAGCTTAAGCTCTCATTCTCACCTGTTGATACGCCAGAGTCATTCAGCTGTTTGATGAGACTTGTGAGCGAGCAGGAGCAGTTCCATGGATTTTCCTCCAAATCCAAACTCTTCAGTTTTGTCAGTCCTTTAAAAATGTCTTTGTCAAGGATTTGCAGTCCATTTCCCTTCAGGTTAAGTGTCTCCAGGTTTGTGAGACTGTCAAAAGCTCCCGCAGGCAGTGACTGTATGAGGTTGTAGGAAAGGTCTAGCACCCTAATCCTGGGATACTTCAGTAAGGTGTTTATATCCGATTCAGACATCACAAGAGAGTTATGGCTCAGGATCAGTTCGGTGAGGTTTGTAGGTTCGCTTGTAGGAATTCTTGTTAGAGAAGCGTTGTTCCTGTCCACCTGAACACACAAGGTTAGAGTTTGTTTGAACGTTGGAGTGTAATACTTGGAGTTCACTGCAGATCTTCTCTTTTCATTGTATTTTACTTGTAATTCTCCACTGACAGTCAGTTTAGTCTATGATTTGTCTATGCTGTAAGGTGATGATACACAGGGCAACTTTTTGAGCAATGCCGAGCGATGTTGCTTGGGCTCTTTTTCATTGAGAATGGGCAAAAAAATTCTTAGATCGAAATTTGTTGCCCTATTCTCAATGGGAAACTGTCCAAGCAACATCTCTCTGCAACATTGCTCAAAAAGTTGCCCCGTGTATCATCACCTTTGTTGTTAGGCAGTGACTTTGATATAGAAAACATTTACATAATTCACTGTAAAAAACAAACCAAAAGAAAACATGAAGCACTCACCCGCTGTGCGATCGCCCCTGAGCTCATTAGAACTGCTGCCATCCAGACCACATGCACCCCTGTCCCGGCCATGATCTCTCTGTCACCTGCGATAACAGCACTGCATCAACCAAACAAACCTGTGCCCTGTCCATAAGAGGAAAGAGAATGCTTGCTAAATTATCCTGTCTGTCGTGAGATGTTGTCATGAAGAAGTTTCTTGAGAGTAAAAACCCTCTTCATGAGCGTCACACAAAGAGGATCTTTGTGCAGACAAGTCACTCTCCTATCAGCATGCTGCCGTCCCGTGTCTCTCTGCTTGTGTTTGGCGTTTTATTATGTTATCTGCCATCAGCTACAGAGATACTCATGGTCTGTCCTAGCTGGCATGGGGCACAAAGTCTCCCAGTGTTCTCTAGAGGAGCGAGGGCTGTTTTCTTGCCGTGATGCATCACTCAGTTGCATTGAATAATGACATTATTGTTTTCAGTACAGCATCTTATAGCTGAATTCAACTCAATTCATATTGCTGAACTTTACAGTTATTGAACTGAACTGAACCAACACTAAGCTGAATAATGACACTACTGACTTTACAGCAGAATTTGAATTTGTCTCATTGATTTGTAGATGCCTATTTATTACTGTGAAGCTGCTTTGAAAAGTCTGTATTTGATAGAGTGCTATAAAATAAAGCTCCACCCATCCGTCTTGATTGACACGACTGGCATAGCGTATCATCTGCATTTGATTTATTACGTGTTCAGTTATATTTCAAATTATGTCAGTGTCATACTGAATTGATTATGAAAATGAAATATCAAACACTTTTTTGTTTTTTGGATACAGTTAATGCTTCATATATGGAAATGAAATTGCATTGAATGGATCATTTCAGCCAAACTCTTGGGATTTTTGCCTAATATCATAATCAGCATTAAACATCAGCTTTTAATTAAAATTATAGTCAAAATTATTTTAGAACTTTGATTTTGATTACTTGTTTGAAATGATAAACATGGATAATATCTCCTGAACCTGACCGAACATTATCAACATTATTATATCACGTTTATGCACTGCTTAAGGTGAACTGAATTAGAATGTTTTCTTTAAGAAAAAAACCCTTTTATAGATATGAATGTTAGAGTCACTTACCCTTGAGTCGTGTGTGATAGTATATGTTAACAGGCTCAGACAGAAACAGACCTTCGCTCTGTGTAATAAAAAGACTTTGGCTAAAGATTGACCACATTCAGTCATTTAACTTAAGAAGGTGGACTATGACTGTTATCGTGTTGTTCCTGTAGCTCATGGCGCTAGCAACCCTAAGGTCATGGGTTTGATTCCCAGGGAATGCTTGAACTGATAAAATATCTATACCTTGAATGCAATGTAAGCTGCTTTGTATAGAAGTGTCTATGTTAAATTTTGATATCTCAAATATCTCAAAGTAATCTTTAGTTTCAGTTTTGTCATGTTTAATTCAATCCCAGCACCACAGGAAAGACTCTTTTAAGCAATGTACCCCCACACAAACCAGAAATGTTCTATTTAATTCATACTGGATCATTATTAACAATAATTACAATGATTGAAACCATCTGTATTGTATAAAGCACTATAGAAATAAAGCTGACTCGACTTGAATGACGTTAAGAGATGCAGACAGATTCAGTGGAATGAGGATGGATGATTATGGTGTAATGACTTTAACTTTCTCTGTCTTTGTCAGGAAAGAGGACATGATCCGAGCCGTGGAGGATGATATAGTCCAGGAGAAACAGGCTGCCCAAGACATCATCAAAAAGATGTCTGCTGATAAACAGGCCAAGTACACTGAGATGAAGGCCACCAATGAAGAGCTACTGCAGGTTGGTCATCTCATTCCACCCCAGAATACCACGCTAGAAACTGGTGTGCTGATTTTATTAGCAGAATCCAAGTAACAACCCTGATGTGTCATATAAAGTGTAAAAAGTAAAGCATGGTGCAACCCTGATGTCATGGTGTTAGATTCCCAGACAACACGAGAACTGGAAAAATAACGTATACCTTGAATGCCATTTCAAGTCACTTTGGATAAAAGTGTATGCCAAAAAGATGTAAATACTGAAAACAAAAAATAAATAAGTGCAGCAGGTATATGTAATATATAATAGCTTCAGTGGGCTCTAAGCTTCAAATTGAAGTCTGTGAATGATTTGTGAGGGTGATTTGAAGTTCACTGTTCACTGGCGTAATGGATCTGCCGTGACTCCTCTCATCTGCGTCCAGGAGCTGTATTCCCATCAAGAGGAACTGGACGCTCTGATGAGCAGGAAGGAGGCGTTTGAGGCGGTGAGTGGACACACACATGTACACACACACAACACTGTCCGTCCTTTCTTTCTTATCATAAAAATTGACACCCAGTACACACCAGTGAACTCTTGATGAATCAGGACAGAGTGTGTTTCGTGTAAAGGAACACTGTACTACTTTATGCAACTACATTCATACACTCAATGGACATGTTTGTTATAGTTTGCAGTACACAACTTCTTCACACACTTTATAAGTAGAAACAAAACCTCTGACTGACAGAGTGGCAGTAGACTTTATTCAGTGCTATTGTCAAATCCTTTTATGGCAGCCATATAAAATTAGCTCGCTTATGGAGCCTAAAAGGGATAGTTCACCCAAAAATGAAAATTCTGTCATCATTTACTCACCCTCAAGTTGTTCCAAACCTCTATACATTTCTTTCTTTTGCTGAACATAACAGAAGATATTTTGAAGAATATGGGAAACTGAACAGTTCTGGGGCACCATTGACTTCCATAGTATTTTTTTTTTCCTACTATGGAAGTCAATGGTGCCCCAAAGCAGCCTGGTTACAAACTTTCTTTAAAATATCTTCCTTTATGTTCAGCAGAAGAAGAAACTCATACAGGTTAGGAACAACTTGAGGGTGAGTAAATGATGACAGAATTTTCATTTTTGGGTGAACTATCCCTTTAATGAAGTAGAGTGGACTGCCTCATTTGCTCACTGTATTTCACATTTTCAATCAGTGCTGCTACAAACATTCACCCTCTTGTACCATCTGTGTTTGCAGGATCTGCTTCACTCTCAGGCCAAACAGGAAGCAGTCATGCTGCACGAGAAACTCCTGGAGCTGGAGAACCGCAGAGACGCCATGCTGGCTGAAGACAGGAACATGGGCTCTCCACAAGAGGAGAGAGAACGCCTCTTTAAACAGGTCTCTCCCATGAATCATTTATATTTGATTTATTTTTAGCACATTCAATGATTTCAAGGGACTGGAACATGATTGCTCTTTTGCTGGTTTTAGGTGAAAGAAAACAACCAGGAAATAGCCAGCATGGAGCGACAGTATGTATTTATAATCCAAATGCATGTTTGTTTTGTTCAACCTTGTATGTTCACTTGAGTATACACTCCCAGTTGCACTAAAAAGTGCAGTCTTTGTGGTGTTGTATGCAATTATTGTATTTACTTATACACTGTGTGTCTTATGATCAGTACATAAAAAAAGACTAAAATTAATGTCCTGTTTTTGTGTAGACTGTCAGAGATACGTGAGAAAATCAGCCATCTCACCGAAGAGATGCGACAACTAGATGCTGACATGGAGGAACATCAAGGTGCTTTTTTCACTAAATATAAAAATGTTTTCATTTTGAGATGATCATAGACTGGGTTGATTTAGAGAGAAATTAATGGTGAAAGGGGAAAAAAGTGATGATACAAGCGTGATTCAGGAGCACATGCACACTAACCATGCCATGTGACATTTTAATGTTAATGAGACTACTTACAATGACAATACTTATTTCAGTTTCTAATGTATGTTATGCATTTCAGTTAAATATTGTTCATTGTAAACCTATTTAACAACAAACAGCATTGTTGCTCATAGAATTCTTCAGATATGATTGTTAGTTCTATACAAACTGAAGACTTCTGACATTTAGTAATAATAATAATAATAATACTTCTTTCTCAGCATGACTGGGCAGAACAAATTTCTGGACACAGAATAGGCTTTATTAGTGTGTAAATGTATGTGTGTGTGTGTGTGTGGTCATGTGTTATTTTCAGTTGTTCAGTGGTATTTTTGGACTGGAGATTATATTTTAGGACTCAGAGTTACAAAGTTACAGTATGTTTTTATAGTACATCAAACGTTTTAATTGGGAAATGGATTTCTCTTATGTCCCCTTTAATGCACCAACTACAATAAACTGAATCTGGAGTTAAAATACATCTTTTACCATCTGCGCAGGGGAACGAACTCAAAAGTACAAGGAGCTGCAGAAGAGAGAAGAGGAAATCGACTGTGAGTCTTTGTCACATCCACACAAACACTGCATGTCTAAACAGATGCCCATCTTGATCATTTGATTGATGGGCTGGTCATGTGTTCCTACAGCATATTTGAACACATTTGAGGAGAATAAATGTCAGGAGCAGCAGCTGATCAGAGACACTCAGAGCAGCGTCGTGGCTCTACTGGAGCACTCCAGCAGGGTACGGCACATCCCATCTCTCACATGACTGGATCAGTTGTAGAGATTGAGCTGTTGTTTTCAGTCCTGACATCAGACCGCTGTGTTTTGTTTCTCTCAGAACATCAGTCGTCTGCAGCAGCTGTCAGCGGTCACTGCGCAGGAGCTCCGGTCCATGCAGGACGATCTGAGTTTCAAAGAGACAGAGATGCAGAAGTCTCAAAGCACAGCCAGAGGCCTTTCCTCAGGTCAGTGTCTTTCTCCAGCACCGTCCATCTCTGACTGCTGTGTTCACTGTGTATGTATACACAGTGCTTCCCACATATAGACTTTGGCCTGCCCAGGTATATTAACAGCCGCCCAAGTATATTTGGTGACACATTTTTGCTTTTATTGTTTTTATCCACTTTTTCTTTTTTATCCGCCCGAGATAATGAAACCATCCGCATTCGATTTCGAGGCCGTTCACGTCACGTCTAAAAGCGCATGGAAAACGCTAGCCGCGGCACTTTCTCCTCTTTTCAAAAGCACTCGTTGCTAAGCAACCATGAGCCGCATTCTCCATGA
Source organism: Ctenopharyngodon idella (assembly GCF_019924925.1). Lineage (NCBI taxonomy): Eukaryota > Metazoa > Chordata > Actinopteri > Cypriniformes > Xenocyprididae > Ctenopharyngodon > Ctenopharyngodon idella. The sequence goes on from NC_067224.1 coordinate 41,528,458, forward strand.
AGACGAATAAGTTTCAGCAAAGGATTAATGGATTTCCAGACCTTGCATTAGCTTTACTACTAGATTATACTACTACTTATGGAGATAAGAAATAAAAAACCCACCCTGTACAGGTATGATCAGCTGTTAGTCCATCTTGGCAGAGCTTTCGATCTCTATTTGAGCACATTCGTCCCGCGTCTACGTTTAAAATAACGAACTTGAGCGCGCAAAAGACGCGACATGTGAACGGCCCCTAACTAGGTACTGGAAAGTCTCTCCTCGCTCTACGCGTTTCGTACCTGCTCGTTCAGTGTGCGCGAGAACTGTTTACTCCCACTGACAATCCCACATGTGCTGCAAAGACACACGGTGGATATTTCACAAATAAAGGCCTGGTGCGCGCGCACGCGTGTGTGTGTGCGCGTGATCATGTTCCTTCCACATTGCATTTATAAGAGCAGTTGGCCACATCCAGAAAAATTAATGGATCTCTATGGGTCCTCTGCTGGATGTATATGGTAATTACACTAAAAATGTATTTCCTACAGATTTGTCTAACCAGCAGATTACAGAATTCTGCCTCTAACACCCAGATCAATATCCAGAAACAACTCATAATTAATTTTGATCATCATTAAAGTGTTTTTTAATAATAAGTAATATTTCATATGCATGCACATGGTGTAGTTGAGAAATTTTGTGGTAAATGGATAAAAAAGTACTCATATCCCCCAAAACACAGCATCTGTATCAAAATGAATTTCAATAAAAAAAAATATTTTTAAAAGTTAGGCATTATTTGATGTTTGTCACATGTAGTAGATCATTTTTGTGCCGTGGGTAACAGGAGGATTTTCCACCTGGCTACCACCGCAAGTATATTTCAAACCTGTGGGAAGCACTGATACATATATATATAAAAATGTGTGTGAGTAATGCAGGTTATGTCATCAGTCTGGAGCACATCTGTTCAGTAGATGTTCATTTGTGAATCGCTTCCCATGTAGATCCCCGCACACGTTTGTGGATTTTGAAACATTTCTAGTGTAAAGACGTGCAGACAAATCCACAAATAAGTGGACTCCACCCACCATTTACTCAAGCCACATTGTGCTGACCAATCATAGCACGTTCTCGCTACAACCAATCACATTTTGGCTTTACACTCGGGGCGGGAACAGATCCATTTTGCACCCTTGAAAGGAACTGTATTCTATGGGCACTTCATTCAAACTGAGCTGAAGTGCTGTTTGTGTGGTTAAGATTATTGGAGTTTAAGGCTTCTTTATATTTCCATCAGGATCAGTGAATCAGGATAAACTCAGGATTATACACAAATTCTGATCATCACAGATCCTGAGCATCATGATCAGTAACCCCCTCTCTACAAGCGGACGCAAGCGGCGTGTCAAATGCAAATAGTACCCATTATATTAAATAATCTGTGATACTGTCTACACTGGGCAGTGATGATTCACAGACAGTAAATCGATGCCCGTTCTGCTTCTGAAGTACTATAAGCACTTGCACTAATTTACATGAAGAAAAAAGATTGGCTTTGACGCGTCCTGACAGCCTTGAACGGGGTAGACACGATGTAAGACATGGCACAATGGCTGGTTTAAATAGTCGCAAATGTGACCACATCACCCCCATACTGAGGGCCTTCCATTGGCTGCCTATTCAATTTAGAATCGATTTTAAAGTTCTCTTACTGGTATATAAATCTTTTCATAATCAAGCCCCTAGTTATCTCTCAGAGCTGTTGCATTTTTATACTCCCACTAGAAGTCTAAGATCCAGTGATCAGAATCTCCTTTTAGTTCCTCGGTCCAGACTAAAACATAGAGGGGATCGAGCTTTTTCTGTGGCTGGGCCTCGATTATGGAACAATCTGCCACTTGAGATTAGAGTGGCACCTTCCCTATCCATTTTTAAGTCTCTTTTAAAAACACACTTGTTTGATCTGGCCTACTAATATCCCATTCTTATTATATTGTATCATGGTCTTGTTTATCGGTCATTTCTTTGGTTTTAAATTCATATGTTTTATTCTTTATTTTTTATGTGTTTACGGTTTGATTTTAATGTACAGCACTTTGGTCAGTCTTGTGGCTAAATAAATGAACTTGAACTTCAATGAACTTGGTTTTGCCTTTTAAGGGGAGACACTACAGGCAAAAACACTGTTTTTTCAGGCACCTGTCAATTTTGAGATTTTGCACTTTTTGGCTTTTCATAAAGTGTTTTTTCAGACTGGTGGAAAGAAAACATCCAAAATACATTTTTAAGTGTATATCTTATAGCACTTTATCTATTTGCGTCTATAGATTTCAATTACAGTAAATATCTTTAAAGGCCGTTTTCTCAAAATGAGTTTTTTCTCATGCTCTGAGTCCGAAATCTCCACTTCAGCAGAACTTATATACACCAAACTTTACAGTTTTATTCCTATCTATATTCTGAAGGCTTTTACAGAGGGATTTGTTGATATATCATTCCTATCCTGAGTTATAGGTCCTTTTACTCAAAAAAACATGGCGAAAATAGATTTTTTTAAGGCTATTGTCAGTATTCTCTAATTTACTAAAGCACAAAATAAGATATCCAGAATCCCCTCTGTAAAAGCCCTTTCATCTAATATGTCAACAAATAGAACCAAGAATTTTAAACCTGGACCTTTCCAATTTCCAGATTTTGTTTTTGGAAATGTATGCAAATTAGCATATATTTAAGTATATAAGGCCTCATTTGCATATTAAAACATACATTTATTCAAAACTTGTAATACATTTTTTTCTTACGTTTATGCCAGTAATAAACTGGAGAAGTTTCACAGTGATATCTTCTAATTTAAAAAAAAATCCCTATTCACCTGTAGTGTCTCGCCTTAAAGCACAATCGCAGTGACCAATAATATCATGTATAATACCAAATATGAGCCCAAATGACCATCGGTGATGTAACAGTATGAGCCTCAGCATCACTGCAGCTGTACTGTGGTTTTGTGAATGGAAAATGCAAATAAATAATAAATAAATAATAAAAATCATGCAATGCTGAAAAATATATCTTTTCATTTATTTTGGATGCTGTTGGTAACTTTACAATCAAAAACTATTAAGTCCGATTCATATGAAATATTATTTGTGTGATCAAATGTTTTAATTGATAAATAACTATATCGCTTGTCTGCGGGGCATTTCACTTTTAAATGCACGCACCTGTATCTTCTCTCCAAACAATGGGAATCGTAATACATGTATTTAATGTTTAAAATACTATTTATAATGCTCTATAGATGGTTAGATCCACAGAGCTGCTCATATGCGTCATTAAAACTGCTTGACTGAAGAAGTGGAAAACGCTGTTGTGTGACAGTAATTTCACCTATTACACAAACTCGCATGTTTATCACGAGGTTGAATCCAGTTATTCATTAGTCAGCTACTTATTGATTCTTTTCTGTTCTATCTTGAATAAAGTGACACTTCCATAACGTGTTGTTCCCATAACAGAGATGTAAAGCACTGTTTCTCTGGCATTTTACAAAGGCTCATAAAATATAATACTTTGGCTTGCCTTGATACGTTAGACTAATGGTAATCTAAATTAAACATCTTTTACTATGCCAATTTTATGGGCCTTCTACTTCCTCTCTCTCTCTCTCTGTCTGTATGACTCCGTCTCTCTTTCCTCTTCTAATGTATATCTGCTGCCCACTGAAGGGTCTTTCCTTCTTTTGTATGAAACTCCTCTGCGTTCTCCTCTAATTTCCAAACATTGTCTTATCTTCTCAGAGCTGTTGAGAAACGTGCCACACAACTTCCTCTGAGTGTCTCTTTTCATAGCAGTCTGACATTGTTCGTCTCTCCTCTATTTGTTGATCTTGTACTATTTCACTTTGCGGTCCTGCAGAAGGTTTTGAAAGCATTTGCTGTGTGTGTGTGTGTGTGTGTGTGTGTGTGTGTGAGTGTGTGTGAGTGTGTGTGTGTGTGTGTGTGTGTGTGAGTTTGTGTGCATGTTTTTGTGACATATTAGGACACAAATGTGTATAATGTCATGGGTATTACACTGGTATTACAAGGAGAGGGTGACTTATGAGGACATTACTCCATGTCCCCATTTTTCAAAAGGCTTATAAATCACAGAATGAGTTTTTGTGAGAAAGTAAAAATGTGCACAGTTTCCTGTGATGGGTAGGGTTAGGGGTAGTGTAGGGGGAGAGAAAATACGGTTTGTACAGTATAAAACCATTACGCCTATGGAATGACCCCACAATTCACAAAAACAAATGTGTGTGTGTGTGTGTGTGTGTGTGTTGATGGTCAGTGTGGAGCTCGTTGGTGAAAGACCCCTAGAGAAGGAAGCAGTCCAGAATGCTCAGAAGTGCTGACAGGGTTTTTTGACTGCTACACACAGACAGACACACACACACACACACACACACACACACACACACACACACACACACACACACACAGACAGTCTCTCTCTAAACACTGAGCTGGGCCGTCTGCCTATCAGTGGGAAGCGGCTCTCTTCCACTTCCTTCCTGTACATGCCCCCCTCTAACGCCTCCCATGGTCCCGCACACAGATCAGCAGGTCTCCAGCGGGACGGGCCGCACACATGCGCACACACACACACACACACACACACACACACACACACAGATTAGCGCTCTGTGTCCCCGAGGACGGCATTTCAACAGATTAGTTTCAGGGTTTCTACATCCACATTGCAGCATGACCAGCAGACCCTTCCATCTACAGCAGAGCAGCTTTAACTGTGTCATGAATCTCTGTCACGGAGTAGCCAGATTTGCCTGTAATTGTTGCCAAAGGTTAGAGATCATGACCTCTGAACCCTCTACTGCTTCCTGCTCATATGCTGTGGGCGACACAGTAGTTACACATGTACATGTGGCAAAAAGTTGATGTGCTTCACAAAAATGATCATTAAAAGTAGCCGAAATCTTCAGGTTAAAAGAACATCTAATGGGTGAAGCTACATGATGTTCATACGTTTCACACATTTGCTGTGTTTTTAGTGACACCTGTAGGATAAACAGTGGCTCTGCACAGTCCAATTAAATAAAGCTTCGGACGGTTTGTTTATAATTGAAATGCTGATGTTCTCTCTGTTCTTGTATGTTTTAGAAAGTGAGCGTCTACAGCAGGACCTGTTGAAAGTGGAGCAGTTGGAAGGAAAGGTCAGCACAGAGCTGCAAACGCTGAGAGATCAGCTCGAACTCATGACACGAGAGCTAGACACATACAGAGATCTGGATGCTCTCAAAGCAGCCGGAGAGGACAGGAAGAAGGTAACCACTCCAGTTTACACACGCAGCAACTGGACAAGTCTAACAACGTTTTCTGTGTATTTGATGAATGGCTGATGTACTGTATGTCTTTGAGTTCAGCTGTAAAATCGTTAGTCTTGTAAGAAATGTATGATGATGTTCTGTGAGACTAAATCAACTCCTTCAATACAACATGATTCAGTCGATCTACTCTTTGCTCTATTGTCCTCTACACTTAAATATAAGCACAGATACAAACCTTCACAAAAGAAATGAAAAGCATCAAATGCATGCAGCATTTGTTTGTCAGTGTAAAGGCTGATATAGTTAATATACTGTATATGCTGTGGTTATATCACATTTGGCAGTTTATTCACTCTTATGGTGAATAGTCTTATGTGGTTTTTGTCCCATCAGAGACTGCAGGAGGATCGAGTGACACTCACTCAGAGGAAGGACACATTTAAGAAGATGCTACATAAAATGAACGAGGAGTTTGAGTCTCTTAAAAACCAGTTACAAGAGAACGAGACCCATGTAGAGGTAAGAAACACTCATGTCAAAATACACAGTAACTTCAATTTCAGATGTGATATTTCTGTTGCCGCTCTGTAGGCTTCAGTATGTCGGTGGACTGGATCTTATGACGTTTCTGTCTAACAGAGGAGATGGTTATATCCAGACATCATCTTTTCATCTTCTCCCACAATGCCCATGCTTTTAATAGCAAGAGTTCCCTCATTTTGAGCTCTTTTATTGCAATAATGACTCACTCAACCTACACAAAATGTAAAGAAAAGTAAAAGTCAGAGATTTAATTTAGTGGGTGAACTTCAACATCAAAGTTGACCGTGTGGTTTGGGTCATTCCCAGTCCTCTCACAGTGACTATGTTTACACGCACTCAAGAAAACGGCTTATTCCAGAGTTTTTGGAGAAAGTAGCATTCTGAAATGTCATGTAAATGCAATTTTCCTTATTTAATCTTTAAATACGGGACATTCCCCTAATTTATGGAACCCTTGTCAAGTCATCTTCACTTATATAGCGCTCTTCACAATACATATTGTTTCAAAGCAGCTTCATAGTGACAATAGGAAAATTCTTATCGAGCTAAAGTTGTTTTATGATTGAATCACTTGAGTTGTAAAAATTGTTAATTATTACTTTAGGGGCCGCTTTAAATGACACCTTTCCTACCGAAAAACGAATACCTTTAATGCATTCTTGCCGTTCATTTACGTGTTTAGTCTATAGGTTTGCGTGTTTGAGTGTGTGTGTGTGCGCAGAAGCTTGGTCTTTTTTAAAAAAGTGTTATTTGCCAAATTACTTGTCTGGTCCGCATAATACAGAAAAATTAGTTGTGTCCGTGGATCTATGAGAACTGGAATAATTTGATAACGTTTCATCTGTACATAGGGAAAGGAAAGGGAAGTAGGCCTTCGCAGGAGATAGATTAGTTGAAACGTCAGGGCTGCGTTATCATCATGTCTAGATGCAGGTCCTTCATCTCATCTGGATACGGCCTGGATCTGGCAGGCTGCGGCAAACCTTGGGATAAACAGACTAATATTAGCGTAGACGCCATTCTTCTTATGATGTAGCGAGTACATCAGGTGTTATGGGAAGTGTTCCCGGTTCCGGCTGACCTAATCTATGCAGCCTAACAATTTACATGATTTGAATTATAGAAGTAGATAATGGTTTATGTGTATGCAAGTTTAAACAGATGTGTTTTTAGTCAAGATTTAAACTGACAGAGTGTGTCTGCTTCCCGAACAGTGATAGGAAGATTGTTCCAGAGTTTAGGTGCCAAATAGGAGAAGGATCTACTGCCTGCAGTTGATTTTGTTATTCTAGGTATTATCAGCTGGCCTGAATTCTGAGATCGCAATCGACGTGAAGGACTATAATGCATTAAGAGCTCGCTCAGGTACTGGGGAGCTAAACCATTTAGTGCTTTGTAAGTAAGTAGCAAGTAGCAATGTTTAATTGGGAGCCAATGCAGTGTTGACAGAACTGGGCTAATATGGTCATACTTCCTGGTTCTAGTAAGAACTCTAGCTGCTACATTTTGGACCAGCTGGAGTTTGTTTAACAGGCGAGCAGAACAACCACCCAGTAGAGCGTTACAGTAATCTAGCCTTGAGGTCATGAACGCATGAATTAACTGTTCTGCATTTGTCATTGAGAGCATATGTCGTAGTTTAGATATATTTTTAAGATGGAAGAATGCGATTTTACAGATGCTAGAAACATGGCCTTCAAATGAGAGATTGGTATCAAAGAGCACACCCAGGTTCCTAACTGATAAGTTTCGTCAGGGCGTGAAGAAATATAGAGCTGAGTATCATCAGCGTAACAGTGAAAACTAACGCCATGCTTCCTAATGATATCTCCCAAGGGTAGCATGTACAGAGTGAACAGCAACGGTCCTAGTAGCCTTGCGGTACTCCATATTGAACTTGTGATCGATATGACATGTCTTCGTTTACTACTACAAACTGATAACGGTCAGATAAGTATGATTTGAACCATGACAATGCAATTCCACTAATGCCAACATATTTTCGAGTCTATTTAAAAGAATATTGTGATCAATAGTGTCAAATGCTGCACTAAGATCCAGTAACACTAATAGAGAGATACAACCACGATCTGATGATGAGAGCAAATCATTAGTAACTCTAATGAGAGCAGTCTCAGTACTATGGTACGGTCTAAATCCTGACTGGAAATCCTCACAGATACCATTTCTTTCCAAGAGGGAACATAGTTGTGATGATACTGCCTTTTCTAGTATCTTTGACAGAAAAGGTAGATTCGAGATTGGCCTGTAATTGACTAATTCTCTAGGATCAAGTTGTGGTTTTTTAATAAGAGGTTTAATAATAGCCAGCTTAAAAGTTTTTGGTACATATCCTAGTGATAAAGATTAATTGACGATATTAAGAAGAGGATCTATGACCTCTGGAAGCATCTCTTTCAATAGCTTAGTCGGTATAGGGTCTAACATACATGTTGTTGTTTTTGTTGATTTATTAAGTTTAGACAATTCTTCCTCTCCTAAAGCAACGATTGAATGGAATTCATTCATTCCTTGTCATGAATCAGACCGGTTCGGTTCTCAAGGCTGGAGAACTTCTGTTCTTCTACCTCTGGTTCATCGCAGCTGTTATATCTGCTACACAAAATAAATACTATATAGTTGATCTAATTTCATCGGATCATTAATACCATTGTTATATGTATCATCATATCTCCCAGCCTTAAAAACGCCGTTAAAGCATTAAGTCAAGTCCATTTTTATTTGTATAGTGTTTTTCACAATGCACTTTGTTTCAAAGCAGCTTCACCTAAGGCTTTATAAGGCATTATATACATAACAGTGTGACTTTTTGTAAAGCTCCATTGAAACACTGTGTATTGTGAAAAGCGCTATAAAGATAAATTTGACTTGACGTAAGTTGGGGTCCGGAGCAGAAAGAGAAAGCTGCATGTATATGGGTTAAGAGCACAACACTTACACATGCATGTAAACGAGAACAACGCTTTCTCACAATATGCCGCTTTCTGGTGTCATGTCTGGTGTTGTGTTTGATGTATTGCTCTCTAATGTGACTGTTCACTTTCCAGCTGACCAATATGGAGAGGAAATGGCAACATCTTGAGCAGAACAACTTTGTGATGAAAGAATGTATCCTTTTATCATGAGTGGTTTTCTATCAGAAGTGTAGGTACAGGTGATGTGTAATGATCCCTAACTCTATATACAGTCATCGCCTCAAAAGGTGTAGAGAGCGATTACCGCCCAGTGGTGAAGAATGTCAACAAACAACTGCAGGAGTACAATAGGATACTGGTTGATACCCTACAGGGGACAAGAAACTGACTTCCTGTCTGCTCAGACTACAGCTCGCAAACTCACTTCCTGTTCAAGGTGACCCCTGCGTTCAGCTTTCTGACTTTGTGTGATTTGTAGTGTGTAATTCATGTGATTTGTGTTTTTCTACATTAAAAGACTTCTTTCACTCCTCTTGTTGTCCATTCTGTGAGCATCACTGCACCAACTCTCTAGATAACTGTGTGCGTGCGTGCGTGCGTGCGTGTGTATACAGGTTTAACATACATTGTGGACTCCAAATGTCCCCACAAGGATAAAACCTAAAATCATCTACATTGTGGAGATCAGCCAACATTCCTCAATAGGAAAACAGATTAATAAACATACTAAATAATGTTTTAATTAGTATGTAAAAATGCAAAAAAGCTTTCTGTGAGGGTTAGGAGTAGGGGATAGAACATATCATAAAAACAGTAGAAGTCAGTGGAAAGTCCCACTAAGAAACAAAAACAAACGTGTGTGTGGAGCACGGATAACAGACTGTTGGTGAATAGAGGGACAAATGGGATCAGAATGAAGAAAGAGAAACTCTAACAATGTTTTTAATGCAATCAGGGGTTAGTCTTTTGTGGTTCTGAGCCCGTCCTGATCTGTTCTGGTCTGGTCAGGTCTGGCTCTGAGCCTGTTCTGGGTGTGAGGCCTCAGAAAGGAAGTCCACCCTGCTCCAGTGACTGACCTCATACAGCCTGAAGAATCCTCCTTTATCATTTCCTCTGTGTTTGCAGTTTCTAGTTTCCTATCACTGAAAAGGACTTCAGAAGACGCAACATCTGGATCAACATGCACATTCCCAAATTTCTATATATCCTAATTATTGTTAATATGCAATTCATTTTTCCAGGAGCTCTTTGCTTCTACCTTCAATTAAACTGCTAACAGTGATTGTAAATTAATTGCCTAAATTATTACATTATTAGCTAACTGCATTCTCTAAATTGTAGTGTTGACATGCATTCTCTGTAAAGCTGCTTTGAAACGATATGTATTGTGAAAACCGCTATACAAATAAATGTGAATTGAATTGAAAAGACGCTGCTCACTGTTACACGCTGATAAGATGGATGCACAGTGGAGTGTGTGAGCTTTACAATTAAAGCTCATTCGAAAGTAAAGATCTGTAACTGAGTGTTGATTCACACACACACAAAGGAAGAAAAACTAACCTCTTGTCTAAACATTCATTCCTCAAGCTGTTCCTGCCTACAGTCAAAGGGCTGTGAGAATATTTTTCCTACCACGTGTAGGTAAGTGGCAAGAGCATAAATAGTTTGATCATTGTTTTAGCTTGTGATGAAAACAAACTCATCACTTTGTAATTTTGGGGGAGAATGCTGTAACTATGACTAAACTCATATCTGATTCTTGTGAAGATCCACAGAAAACTCAGTCATCTTTATATCTTTTGCTTTATTGTGCCAGTAGGAAATATAAATTTTTAAACATTCCTTTTGCAAATCTTGTTATATTACAGTGATCAACACAGAAATCTGACCTCAGTCTGGGATTACAGAAACAGTTCAGACTAAAGCCTAAATCCACAGAAGAACTGTGATTGATTTAAGTTAATAGATAGATAATAACTATTCATGGAATTATTTTTAAAAACATCCACACAGAATTTTTTCACAAGAGGTTAAAACTTTTCACAGTACTTTAGTTTCAGGTTGGTTGTTGCATGAATCACGGAGTTCAGTTTTATGTAGCCACATTTACAGACTATCCATTAAGAAAATTACCAATCACCGGTTGTGTTAGTTAGCACTACTTGAACTTGACAATACAAAACTAAACTGGAGAAACAGTCCACTTTTATTTCCATTAGCTAAAGGGAAGAGACACGCAGTGTGTTTGTTGATTTCCGTGAGAAACCGTTGAATAATAGAAATGTCTTCTGGCTCTTTTCCCGCCATTACATCATCTCCATGTTTGCATACCTGTGAATTATTTGGGCTTCATGGTACTTCTTCTGAAAACCCAAGCACAACATTGAAACGGTTCATGCAGTAGATTATAACAATAAGGCATTCATGATCAACATGCTGCTGTTCTGATGTCTGATAGTGGAGGCCTCTGAAGCTCTTTCAGTGGAGGTGTTTCAAAAAAATAACATAAAATGCTAATTGCAGTAAAACACACAAGTGCTCAACAGCTTGACTTGAATGATTAGTTGGTCATGAACAAAATCAGCACACTGAAAACCTGTATGAAATGCCAGATTAAGAGGTTTGATTTATTCTCTCAGGAAGGGCTGCACAGGCAATTCTGCTGCGGAATATCTCTCTCGTCTCAAAGCGGGAGCCTCCCTTCAGGAGCTGCAATTAATGACATGCGATTGTTTAAGCTGCGGCCTTTCCCATCCTCACAACGCACAGAGAGGAAACAGGAAAAGGAACTTCAACTCCCTGTGCCTGAACAGAGCAGACGAGAGGGGTGGAGACGCTGGAGGAAAAGAAAGGGAGAGTTCATTTGTGTCAGAATCGAGGGATGTGTGCGGACCGGAGTTTCTGACAGACACTCGGTCTCTGAGACTGAACCTTCTTCTCTGTGGATGTGGACGAACTGGTCGGCTGTGCCTCACGGGGACCATGAGTCACCTGTCCTCTGTCACGCTGTGTCTGATTGGCTGCTTGCTCACAGGTAATGCTGTGCTTCGTTCACTCTGTTTCTCTGTGTTTTCTGGTTTATGGGACTCGAGGGGTTTGTGGTTTGTCTGCATTTGTTCTATATTGGTGGCTCTGATCATTAAGATAAAAACAAAGTAAATGAAGGATATAAATGACAGAAAGTTATAGAGGTAATATTTTGTTTAAATTTAGATTATGTATTATTTTGGTTAGTGAGATGGTTTATACATTGACATCTTTATTTGCAGATTTTACCAAACTAGTGGACTGAAAATTTGAGTTTATGAACTTTTTATTATTGAATTGAACTGCTCATAGGTCCTTCAGATGGTTGAGATGGTCCTTGCACCCAAAGTGTGTGTGTGTGTGTGTGTGTGTGTGTGTGTGTTGTAACCACCTACAATAACTCTTTGGCTGTTTCTTGCACTGTGGCCCCTGTCCAATTATAATAAACAATCTTTTGCGCTGAGTACATTCAATACTCTGCTGGCTCCAGCTTCAATAAACAAATAAGAATAAAGTAAGTTTAATTCAGTAATCCCCTTAATGCAGGAATTTGAGTTTCAGCGGCTGACCAGTTCATTCCTCTCCTCTCTGTTCACTCACAGCTCCACACCCCACTATTACACTGCCAAACCTTCACTGCCCTTTGGGCAAAAATATTCCCATCACCAGCAATCAGAACATATGAAGTAGTGCATGAGAGTGAGCCCGGCTGACACATGAGACATTTATGAGGAACATGTTTTGAAAATTAACATGAAAAGAGCTGTCAATTTGCCAGATTCATACAGATTCTTTCAGCTGATGCTGGCAGAGAGAAAGAACGAATACAAAAATGATCAAATAGAATTTGAGCTACAGCTGGCATTGTTGCGGGAACACACTTTGGATAATATTGTTTTGTAAATGAGTGGTAAATTATGTTTTTTTGCGCAAACAAAGCACTTGCGACGCTTCATAAAATTGAGTTTAAGCCAGTCGCATGGAGTACTTTAATGATGTCATTCCTACCTTTCTGGACTTGGAGTGGTAGTTGCGCTGGATCTCTATGGAGGGACAGAAAGCTCTCAGACTTCATCAAAAATATCTTCATTTGTGTTCTGAAGATGAACGAAGGTCTTACGGGTGTGGAACGACATGAGGGTGAGGAATTAATGACAGAATTTTCATTTTTGGGTGAACTAACCCTTTAAATATGAAACAACCATGAAGTGCAAGGCATGTATATGTAGTAGAATAAAGCCAAGTCATCTTTATTTATATAGCACTTTATACAAAAAATCAATTCAGAAAATCAGTTCAGTGTTGATTCAGTTCAATGACTGTGTAAAGTCCATCAAATATGAAATGAGTTCATTTATCTATACAGCATCTCTGGTGAAAACAGGCACGTCATCGTCCAGCTCAGTTCAGTTCTCATCCAATAGTGTCAGTACAGTCAATTCAATACTATTGTTGAATATTAAGTGTCCCCGACTAAGCAAGCCAGAGGCGACAGCGGCAAGATCCCAAACTTCTTCAGGTGATAGAATGGAGAAAAAATCCTTGAGAGAAACCAGACTCAGTCGCTTAGTACTCCTCTGGCCAACAAACAACCACGGTGTGATTATGATTCAGACGGTGTCATAAGTCAGATTGTTGATTGATGTCATTCAGAATATTTCATCCAGTTCCTTCTGCTTGAAGATCAGCATATGATGGGGAAGTCGAAGCTGGCCATCGGGTCTGCGCTGAGAATAAAGTGATTTCAGACGCGTATGTTCATGTTCCCTCACTAATCATTAAAGCAGAACAATAATATCAAGCCAGTGTTGTACTACTACACCCAAAGATAAGAAAGAAGTCATCATTCATCCTGACAGCCTTGTTTGGTTGCCTGTTTAAAGAGCTGGTTTAAAGCCAAACACTCTTTACACTCACACATACACACAGATTCTTTACTCGCCCTGATTAGTTTCAGTCTTATTTATGGCCCCAGATACAAGATCTCATCTGCACAGGCGTACAGTAACAATAACAGGGTGAGGTTTTCATAACCCTTCTCAAACAGAAATCGCTTTCCAACACCACGAGTAACAGTCACCGGTGAGTTTAGCTGACCTTGCCTTCTGTATGTCTGTAACGTTTTAACTGTGAAGATGTGTGCGAGAAACAGGTGAGAAAGGGTTTGATTGAATCAATGACTGAATGAAAACTAGCTAGATCACAAAATGAACATGACAGAAGCGGACGCTTGGTCTTTACTTAAAGATTCCAGCTTCAATATTTGATGAATTATGATAAATAATGTTACAGTGATAGTCATTTATTAATTTGTGTCAGGAGTGCACATCAGTAATTCTGAATCAAATGTATTTATCATTATCTCACATAAAGAGAGAAACATATATGCTTCCATTTTTTGTAATCACAGGAATGCACAAAACAACTCCATTAAGGCTTTTAAGCCCAAAGGCACTTAAAAATACTGATAAAACATCATATGTTTAAGTCACATTTCTTTAGAAAGAATAAGCATTTCTATTCATTGTGCAAACTATGCCTCAACAAAGGCACAGGCAAGAGACATATGAAATATAGTCATATATGTTTTGTCTTCTAGCAGTCTCTTGTATTTTCCATAATCATATGTATATTTATTATTGCAATGGTTGGCATAAGTAGCCGTTAGCATGGCATATAAATATATTTCCTCATAGTGATCAGAAAGCCCATTGGATCGCAATTAGAAGTTATTTAAAACGCTGGTGTCTGAAAGTGAGTTCTGAGCTGAAAATTGTTTTGATGTCTTAAATGTTTATGCTGGTAGCCTGGTATGATAACATGGGAAATGAGCAGCGGTGTCGACCCTCTCCTGAGTAAACTCTGTCTTTGTTCATGACCTCTCCTCAAGCCCCAGTTGGTGGCTTTAGACCAAAGTATTCTTCGGACTGAAAACCACTAGCCGCTGGCCCCGATCAAGCCCTGTAAGTGACAGTGTACACGTGACTGTTCTTGATACACACTAGCACTCTTCTGGCCTGACAGTGGAAACACGGCTAGTGATTAAAACTCTTCTGTGTGTTTCTGTTTCTGAGCCTGAAGTCGGCTGTATTTGTGTCTCTGCCATGGACCAGTAGTTTTATGGCTGTATTTCAGAGTGTTGCTACATTCAGTGTTTTATGAGGTCAGAGTTGAATTGCTGAAGTATTTCAGTCCTGGAGTGTTTCACAGGGCCTCATAACACACTCAGAGTTTCTGCAACAGGAAGTTAGAGTCAGTTTGAGTCTCATAATGTTCATGCCACATAAATCAAGTGTATCGTCTCCTCATTTTAATGCCATAATAAATTTGTTTGCACATTACCTGGAAAAAAGATTAAGAACTGTTGTTGATGTTGATTTGTGTGATTCAGAATCGCATCAGCTGTGTTTCTAAATTAGAAAGAGTTTTATTGGCCATATTTGGCTTGGTAGCAGGAGGATAATTCATTAACTGAAATACAACATCCAGCCACAGAATTACAGAAGATCACATTTACAGAATAAAACAAATACAATAATATGAGTAGTAAATGTACAGAGATTAGTTAGATGCAGGGATGTGCAGAGAGAACAAACTGAGATGCACATCAAGGGGATTATAAAGCTAATATACACAGATCAGGCATGACATTATGAGCACTGACCGGTGAAGTGAATAACACTGATCGTCTCTTCATCACGGCACCTGTTAGTGGGTGAGTTGTATTAGGCAGCAAGTGAACATTTTGTCCTCAAAGTTGATGTGTTAGAAGCAGGAAAAATGGGCAAGCGTAAGGATTGAGCGAGTTTGACAAGGGCCAAATTGTGATGGCTAGACGACTGGGTCAGAGCATCTCCAAAACTGCAGCTCTTGTGGGGTGTTCCCGGTCTGCAATGGTCAGTATCTATCAAAAGTGCTCCAAGGAAGGAACAGTGGTGAACCGGTGACAGGGTCATGGGCGGCCAAGACTCATTGATGCACGTGGGGAGCGAAGGCTGGCCCGTGTGGTCCGATCCAACAGACGAGCTACTGTAGCTCAAATTGCTCAAGAAGTTAATGCTGGTTCTGATAGAAAGGTGTCAGAATACACAGTGCATCAGTTTGTTGCGTATGGAGCTGCATAGACACAGACCAGTCAGGGTGCCCATGCTGACCCCTGTCCACCGCCGAAAGGGCCAACAGTGGACACGTGAGCATCAGAACTGGACCACGGAGCAATGGAAGAAGGTGGCCTGGTCTGATGAATCACATCACGTGGATGGCCGGGTGCGTGTGTGTCGCTTACCTGGGGAACACATGACACCAGGATGCACTATGGGAAGAAGGCAAGCCGGCGGAGGCAGTGTGATGCTTTGGGCAATGTTCTGCTGGGAAACCTTGGGTCCTGCCATCCATGTGGATGTTACTTTGACACGTACCACCTACCTAAGCATTGTTGCAGACCATGTACACCCTTTCATGGAAACGGTATTCCCTGGTGGCTGTGGCCTCTTTCAGCAGGATAATGCTCCTGTCACAAAGCAAAAATGGTCCAGGAATGGTTTGAGGAGCACAACAACCAGATCTCAATGCAATCGAGCATCTGTGGGATGTGCTGAACAAACAAGTCCGATCCATGGAGGCTCCACCTCGCATCTTACAGGACTTAAAGGATCTGCTGCTAACATCTTGGTCTAACATCTAACATCTTACCACAGTACACCTTCAGGGGTCTAGAGGAGTCCATGCCTCGATGGGTCAGGGCTGTTTTAGCAGCAAAAGGGGGACCAACACAATATTAGGAAGATGGTCATAATGTTATGCCTGTTCGGTGTATATTTGAATGTACATATACTGTGGCAGTAGGTGGAGATGTTGCTGAAATGAAATCTACTGGAGTAGTTTTCCTTTCAGATCCAATGATAATCATTCCTGTCCTATTTCTGCAGGCAGCGCTCTTGACATCTCAGACGTGACTCTGATAAATCCAGACCCGGTTGTGTCTTCGGCGAACCTGCCGTCGCTCCTATGTGTGAGCAGTGACTGGACGGGCTCTGGCACCAGTTTGCTGAGTTTGGGCCATGAGTATCCTGATCCGAACCCTCATGTTTTGAGCACTGAACCGGACCGAAGCCATCACTCTGCTGCTAAAGTCACGTGGATGTCTCGCAATCACACCTTTGGAGCTTTTTACTGCCAAGTCAAGAACTCTAATGGAAGTAAAATCTACACCTACAAGATGCTCCATGAAGGTAGTAAATCTGACAGCAGAGCTTTGGCTTCTTTGAAAAGAAATACTTGTTTGTAATGGCACAGGCCAGACATACACTGCCTTTATAAACTGATCATATGTTGTTTTTAGCAGACAGGGTTAACTGTTTCCTCTTTCTTCAGCTCCATTCCTCCCTGAATCTCTGACAATCACTCTTAATGAAGGTGAAGACTTAAACATCACATTCACGAAAAAGACGGATTTACCAGAGGACGTAGTCATCGATAGAAACGGTGGGAACTCTGAACACTCAAAATGAACAGACATCTGTGCGTTGTTTTATTGTGTTTATTGCCTTGAGAAAATAATATAGTCTCTATAAAGATAACTTTTATAATTTTTTATTTACTTTATTTATTTATTTATTTTAAATAACATTTACATGTGTACAACATTTACCACATACTGTATTCCTTGTTTTCCTGGCAAAAATTTTTTTCAAGAATACTTTTGTATACTTTTTGCTGTTCTAGCTGTTTTTTTTTTTTTCTCTCTCTTTTTCTTTTATTTTCAGGATGTTTTGTACACACAGTACCCAAAGATGAAATTAAGGAAAAAATGCATTACCCAATAACCAATGCAGAAGCTCAAAGTCATGCTGGATTATATGCAATCCGTTACATTTCTGGAGCTACATTCAGCTCCGCAATAACCCGACTGATCGTCAGGAGTAAGTCCTTCAGTTCATGCTTTCTTACCAAACGCCACAATCATTAAACACTCTTTCTAGTAATGGTGCAAACTTGATGTTTAAATTAAGTGATGACTGTGAGATATTTGAGATTGAATGTGTCATGATCATAAAGATTCATAATACTGCTCCTCACTGTAAGTTACACTATAAAAGGTCTTTACTGATTAAGTATTCATTTAGGAATTTGTTGGAGGAACACTGATACATTTGTCTTTGCATGATTAGGCTGCTTTAAAGTGTTTGTGAATGTGCAGAAAAGTATCATGTTCATTTTATTTTCATGCAGTCGATTGAATGCCTTAATTTAGTGCACAAGTTTCTGTCACAAAGATAAAAAGCTCACGTGTTTTCAGCAGAATGTAAGCTCATGTTGTGTAATGGTCAGTTGTTATGCTAACAGGTTGTAAGGCTGGTTTATGGGGAGTGAATTGTACCAAATCGTGTCTGCCCTGTGCTAACGGAGGCGTGTGTCATGACGGGACGGGAGAATGCATCTGCCCTCCAGGCTTTAAAGGACCCACCTGTCAAACCGGTAACACTCATATTCTTCGCCAATATACTCAGAGTGGTCCCATTTATTACAAGGGACATATTTATTTCTATAATTTACGTGATCTGTCTATGAATATGACTCTATTTTGAGCTAGGTTCTTAAATTTTTAAAACAAATGCGAACACTGTGCATTTGTGCTCAAAATATGTGCCAATATGTTACTTGGAAAAGTACAAATGGAAATGGATCACTTTTAAATGTGGGATGAGGATGAAGTGTGTGGTTGTGTGTTCTCTCGTGTACAGTGTGTGGCGAGGGCCGCTTTGGCAGCAGCTGTAAGGAGCGCTGTGTGGACGGATCCTGCCGCTCTCTGGTCTTCTGTCTCAGAGACCCGTACGGCTGCTCCTGTGCGTCCGGATGGAGGGGCCTCAACTGCAACGAGGGTGAGTTTAACACAGGACGAATTTTCTTTATGTAGGTTTAATTTAATATCCCTCATTTTACTCTATAAATGCTGTTAATAGTAGTACTGTGAACTGGTTTGGTTAAAGATGTTCATTTTGATTAAATATAATGTGAATTGTATTTTATTGCAACCTTAATCTGATAAGAAGTGATATTTCTGTATTATTATGATGACTTATTTAAATATATGTCAGATATATTGAGGACACAATGTGGTCTGATTTCAGTCTGTCCGTCTGGTTATTATGGTGCCGACTGTAAACAGAAATGTGAGTGTGAACAGATCAAATGCAATCGCTTCAGAGGATGTGAGTGTGCAGGCAGGCATGGAGCTCGCTGTGAGAGCCCAGGTGAAAATTTCATTTTATTTCAAAGTGAGTGAAACCGTCCTGTGTTTCTGGGAGATCTCTGGGCTGAATCCATATCCATGTTTCTTTGAAAGACACAAGACCTGTGATCGTGAGCAGTCTGAGAGACATCGAGCTCAACTCAGGCGTCACATACACCGTCAACTGCTCTGCGTCAGGCCAGCCTGCTCCTTTACATGGGGAAATAACCCTGGTCAAACCAGACAAAACCACTGTCTATGTGAGTTGGAGCGCAGTGAGATCATCCTTACACTGTTTCAGCACAAGTTTCTCTCCTCTAATCTGCTTCAACAGCTGCGTTATTCAAAAGGAAATGCCTCCTCTTTTATTATTCACAGGCAGTGGACACACAGACAGAAAAGAATCAGACGACATCCACATTCAGGGTGGAGAAAATCACTGTATCTGCTGCTGGCCGCTGGTTGTGTCAGGTGAAAATCAAACACTTTCAGGAGGAGAAAGAATTCATGGTGATTGTCAAAGGTGAGATTCTTCAACTGACTCCATTTCCTTCCCAGCAAAGTTCCAAAAAGCCAAAAAGTTGTATTGGCTTTGAAATTAGCAATGTCTATTGTGGGAATATTTATGGGAACTATTTAATGTGGCTGGCAGCCATAATACCTTGTAAAAGTAAAAAACAAATATAGCTGCAAGCAGCGATGATGGGCCCAAGCCCTACCACCACCCCGGTGGCTTTAGGACAACTGTGCATGGCGGGCAATATGCATTTAAAGTGGGTAAATGTAAAAGAACTACATCAAAATCTTTCAAAAATGCCACATTTACTGCAGCCAGCTGGTGCTACTATGGCCATGAACCACAACAACTACATCCATGAGATCATTTAAATTTAGATGAATTTTATGTCAGAGGATGTTATAGGTCACTTCAAATGAGTGTGAAGTTATTTGCAGCTCAAAATTGTGTAAGCCCATAATAAGTATCTTAAATTCTTTTTATATTTTTATTAACCTAATTATTAAACTAACTATGTTGTCAGTGCACTATAAATGAACTGGATCTATGCCTTTATTTTGTTATTCAAACTGATAGAAATGGATTTCTTATCCATTAATTCAGGCAAAAGCACTGCATTGGGTTAAACTGTAAAATATGTAAATCAGAACTCTTGTCTTGTTTCAGTTCCGCCACAGCCTCAGAAACCACCCGTCCTGAACGGCAGCGGTCTGCATCACCTGCTGCTGCTGGTCAATAAAGATCCCTACACTGGAGATGGACCTCTCACTTCAGTCAAGGTCATCTACAAGCAGGCTGGCACATCTACATGGAAAAGTGTTGAGGGTAACGGAGCTTAATGTGCTCGTAGTGTCACAATGTATGTGTTTTTATGGTGTCTGTTTCTGCGTAAAACAGCTGGAACATTTCATATCCGAGGTTATAGGTGACTGTGTTGCTCTTGGCAAACTGTCTAGTGTAATAAATATTTCCATTGTGCAATAGATTACAAAAAGGTGATGGAAATCTGATGAACTGAACACATTTCTGTTGGTTGTCATATACAGAACTTATTATGACTAGTCAGAAGAATGTGGTTGAAGTCATTGCTCCGGAAGGGCCTTTTCATTTCATACTGGAGGAAAAGTCCAGAATCAGGGATGTTTGTGTTTCACTACGTGTAGAGGGGGATTTTTCCTTATTACCTAATGCGTTTATTGGTGCTGGCACAAAGAGAAGGACGGTATAACTAGCGTTTCATAAGTTTGTTATTTTTAAAAGCGAAAACAATGCAAATAACAGGTACTGGAAAAATAATCTTTGCAGATATGTATTGACTAAATAAATACAGTATACAAAGTGTGTGTGTGTGTGTGTGTGTGTGTGTGTGTGTGTGTGTGTGTGTGTGTGTGGTGTGATACAAGCAAAGGGAGGAAGAAGTTAAAAAAACCCCACAAAGATCGAAAAGTTGTTTAGTTCTGCATAAGAAAACAGCTGTCATGAACACATTTGTGTCTTTGGCTCATTATTCTTGCTGAATGGACTGAATATGTGGAGTCTGTGGATCTGTTGTTGGATGTTTGATTAGATACCAGATATGTATTTATATATGACACATTTGGCTGTGTTGAACAGCGAGCGGCTCTCTGGTAAGGCTGGACAATCTTTCTCCCATGACGAGCTACACCACACGGGTGCAGCTCAGTCGCCACGGACCGGGAGGAACCGGCCAGCCCGGACCTGAAGCCAATTTCTCCACACAGGTGCTTGGTAAGAAAGCTCACGCTCAACCACGTCTAACATTCACCAAATGGTGAGACATTAAAGTGCCTGTGGTCTGTCCTCAGAGCTGCCCGTGGGTGTGAAACTGACCCCCATCAATCAGACCTCGCTGGCCCTGTCGTGGGACATGGCTTCTGCCGAGGATGCCTGGGGTTACGAGGTCACGTGTCAGCAGGTTGGAGCTTCAGGAACCGTGAGGAAGTTTCAGCTCACGTCAAACTCCTCCGGTGTGCATCTGAGCGAGCTGAAACCCAGACACAAATACCAGTGCAGGGTGAGGACGACCAGCAGCGCCACAGATCTGCCCTGTCCCAACGTCAGCGCCTGGACGCTGAGCGACCGTAAGCATGATATTATGTATCCTTATAAGCAGCTGTGTATTGATTACCTGGATACTTCATGGACTGATATATCTAAATCTCCTCTGAAAGCTCTTTTAATGTCTCTCATCCACCCAAGTCAATTTATTCCTACAGTTCTGTTCACAATACACACTGTTTGATAGCAACTTCACAGAAAATCATTGTGCAGTTTAGAGCTGGGCGATAGGATAGTTAACACTTACAGGTGATGTAAACAGTCATGTGTAACCCCTCCTGGTTGAACCACCTGCTCTAAGCAGGAATCGAACCCTGGTCCGCTGCCATGGGAGTCGGGTGCTCTAACAAAGAGGTCGAAGACTGCAGTATCTAGTGTCAGTCTCTAGAGCGCCTCTGAGAACAGGGGAGTGAGGTTTACACGCACAGCTCTTACCGGCCTACGTCCGTTAAATATATGTGCATAAGTAGCACTTGTACTTGTAGCAAATTAGTGGGAGTTATTCATTGGTTTTGCGGTGATCCTTCAGAGCTTCCTCCTCCTCCTGCCAACATCTCCACCTGCAACATCAGTGACAGCTCAGCCATCATCACCTGGTCGGTGGCCGAGGGTCACTCCATCTTTAGAGCCCTCATCCGCTACCAGCTGACCGAGCAGACGGACTACAGCCAGCAGGTGAACCTCAGCGTGCAGCCGGACCAGACCAGCATGCACTTCCAGCTCCGGGGTCTGAGGGCCGACAGCACCTACCAGCTGGAGCTCTGGACCGTCAACAACATGGGAGAGAGTACGGAGCGGCCACAGATCAGCCTCCAGACACTGACCCCGCAGGAGAGCTCACGTGAGTCTGTGCTTGAACCTAAATCCAGTGCATCTCAAAAAGCTTCCAGTAGGAGTCAGGTATTTAAGTAAAACAGTGTATTTGTGCTTGAATATATTCTCCGTCAAATTTACGATGTTACGCTGTACGGACTGCTGCCAGGTGCTCTTAAAGAGCAAAACCTGTATGGCTTTCTTCTGACTGTGAAAAAGGGGAAGTAAATGATGGCAGAATGATAATTTCTGGCTGAAGTAACACTGCCCTCTACAGGCACGGATCACTTACTGTTTATAAATGATGACCATAATATAATATAATATAAAATATAATGAAAGTAAATGGAAAATAATGAAAGATATGGAAAATATGTAGAGAAGCAGATACAAAATGGGTACAAATGTGCAAAAAACAAACAAAAATATGCTAAGGCTGTTCAAATCACATTACATTATTTGATGTTACATTATTAACATTTTATTTTACATGTTACATTATTTAAAATGCCCCTATTATACTATTTGAACGGATCAATAGCAAATAATTTCACGGAATCAGTCTCTCTAAATCCCTCCTTTCCGCAAGCCTGCTTCTGCTCTGATCGTGATTGGTCTACTGCTTACAGCTTGGAAACAAACACTTTACAACCGTTTACATTCACATACAGCTACATTACACACTGCATGAAAGGTAATTTTCAAAAAATCCATAACAGGGGCACTTTAACACTTGACAGGTAATGTTCAGCATTATAAATGCGATTTTAATGCCTTATTCTAGACTGTATTCCTGGCTGTTGTGTGTTTCAGAGCTGCACGGCCTCCAGGCTCATAGTAAAATGCTCTTCTACGCGATACTGGGCTCCGCTGGCATGACGTGCATCACAATCCTGCTGGCCTTCTGCATCGTATTACAGCTGAAGAGAGCCACCTTCCAGAGACGCATGGTGCAGGCCTTTCACAACATAGTGGTGAGATCACAATAAAAAATCAACTGAATTCAGTCACAGCTTTGTCTATATAGCAGGGCTGTTCAAACCTGCTCCATACAGCCAAGTTCAGAGAGCTTGCCTGGAGGTTTCTAGTGGTCCTGAAGACCTTTATTAGCTGCTTCAGGTCTGCTGGACCGTCTGTAAACATCTGTCTTTCCTGTGCGCACAGAGAGAGGAGCCTGTGGCCCAGTTTAGCTCTGTGCCTCTGAACATGCCGAAGAAAGTTCCCAACTCCAGCCAATCCGTGGCCTATCCGACCCTGGAGTGGAGTGACATAAAGTTCCAGGACGTGATCGGAGAGGGAAACTTTGGACAGGTGCTGAAAGCTCGCATTAAGAAAGACGGGCTGAGGATGGATGCGGCCATCAAGAGAATGAAAGGCAAGAGGAATTCTTCGTTAGAGTCATTATGTGTGTTAGAGATTGCTCAGTTTTTCTCATGACATCTTATCCTCTGTCTGGTTAATAGAATATGCATCTAAGGATGACCACAGAGACTTTGCGGGGGAACTGGAGGTCTTGTGTAAGCTGGGTCACCATCCGAACATCATTAACCTCCTGGGAGCGTGTGAACACAGAGGTGTGCGCCTCAGACGGGCTCTGATCTTCTCTGATAGGGCACTACTGCATGCTAGATCTCATTTGCACTGTCTGCTTCTACTCCAGGTTACCTGTATTTGGCCATTGAATACGCTCCTCATGGAAACCTGCTGGACTTCCTGCGTAAAAGCCGAGTGTTAGAGACGGACCCGGCCTTCGCCATCGCTAACAGCACCGCGTCCACGCTCTCCTCGCAGCAGTTACTGCACTTCGCTGCAGACGTGGCACGTGGCATGGACTACCTGAGCCAGAAACATGTGAGTGCAAGAAACACGCTGTCCACCGTCCAAATGGTGCAGTGTGTCTCTGCAATAAGCTGCTTCACCATGAATATTTTTCTTTTGCAGTTTATTCACAGAGATCTAGCAGCCAGAAACATCCTGGTAGGAGAAAACTTTGTGGCAAAAATTGCTGATTTTGGCCTGTCCAGAGGTCAGGAGGTTTACGTGAAGAAGACCATGGTAAAGATCTGAAGGCTGCTGTTCTTGTCATCCGTAAATGAACGTGTGATTTTAACATGCGCGTTTCTCCGCAGGGCCGTCTGCCGGTGAGGTGGATGGCCATCGAATCTCTCAACTACAGTGTTTATACCACCAACAGTGACGTGTAAGAGTCTGGCAGTCTGTTTGTGTTGTGTGGAGTGTGTCTGCGCTGAGAGTAATATGTGTGTGTGTGTGTGTCTGAACTGAGAGTAACGTGTGTGTGTTTGCACTGAGAGTAACGTGCGTGTCTGCGCTAAGAGTAACGTACGTGTGTGTGTGTGTGTGTGTGTCTGTGTCTGCACTGAGAGTAACGTGTGTGTGTGTGTGTGTGTGTGTGTGTGTGTGTCTGCACTGAGAGTAACGTGTGTGTGTGTGTGTCTGCACTGAGAGTAACGTGTGTGTGTGTGTGTGTGTGTGTGTGTGTCTGCACTGAGAGTAACGTGTGTGTGTGTGTGTGTGTCTGTGTCTGCACTGAGAGTAACGTGTGTGTGTGTGTGTGTGTGTCTGTACTGAGAGTAACGTGTGTGTGTGTGTGTCTGTGTCTGCACTGAGAGTAACGTGTGTGTGTGTGTGTGTACGTGTGTGTCTGCACTGAGAGTAACGTGTGTGTGTGTGTGTGTGTGTCTGTGTCTGCACTGAGAGTAACGTGTGTGTGTGTGTGTGTGTGTGTGTGTCTGCACTGAGAGTAACGTGTGTGTGTGTGTGTGTGTCTGCACTGAGAGTAACGTGTGTGTGTGTGTGTGTGTCTGCACTGAGAGTAGTGTGTGTGTGTGTGTGTGTGTGTCTGTGTCTGTACTGAGAGTAACGTGTGTGTGTGTGTCTGTGTCTGTGTCTGCACTGAGAGTAACGTGTGTGTGTGTGTGTGTGTGCGTGTGTGTCTGCACTGAGAGTAACGTGTGTGTGTGTGTGTGTGTGTGCGCGTGTGTGTCTGCACTGAGAGTAACGTGTGTGTGTGTGTGTGTCTGCACTGAGAGTAACGTGTGTGTGTGTGTGTGTGTGTCTGCACTGAGAGTAACGTGTGTGTGTGTGTGTGTGTGTGTGTCTGCACTGAGAGTAACGTGTGTGTGTGTGTGTGTGCGTGTGTGTCTGCACTGAGAGTAACGTGTGTGTGTGTGTGTGTGTGTGTGTGTCTGCACTGAGAGTAACGTGTGTGTGTGTGTGTGCGTGTGTGTCTGCACTGAGAGTAACGTGTGTGTGTGTGTGTGTGCGCGTGTGTGTCTGCACTGAGAGTAACGTGTGTGTGTGTGTGTGTCTGCACTGAGAGTAACGTGTGTGTGTGTGTGTGTCTGTGTCTGCACTGAGAGTAACGTGTGTGTGTGTGTGTGCGTGTGTGTCTGCACTGAGAGTAACGTGTGTGTGTGTGTGTGTGCGCGTGTGTGTCTGCACTGAGAGTAACGTGTGTGTGTGTGTGTGTGCGCGTGTGTGTCTGCACTGAGAGTAACGTGTGTGTGTGTGTGTGTGTGTGTGTGTGTGTGTGTGTGTGTGTGTGTGCACTGAGAGTAACGTGTGTGTGTGTGTGTGTGTGTGTGTGTGTCTGCACTGAGAGTAACGTGTGTGTGTGTGTGTGTCTGCACTGAGAGTAACGTGTGTGTGTGTGTGTGTGTGTGTGTGTGTGTGTGTGTGTGTGTGCACTGAGAGTAACGTGTGTGTGTGTGTGTGTGTGTGTGTGTGTCTGCACTGAGAGTAACGTGTGTGTGTGTGTGTGTGTCTGCACTGAGAGTAACGTGTGTGTGTGTGTGTGTGTGTGTGTGTGTGTGTGTGTGCACTGAGAGTAACGTGTGTGTGTGTGTGTGTGTGTGTGTGTGTGTCTGCACTGAGAGTAACGTGTGTGTGTGTGTGTGTGTGTGTGTGTGTGTGTGTGTGTGTGTGTTGTGTGTGTGTGTGTGTGTGTGTGTGTGTGTGTGTGTGTGTGTGTGTGTCTGCACTGAGAGTAACGTGTGTGTGTGTGTCTGCGCAGGTGGTCGTACGGCGTGCTGCTCTGGGAGGTCGTCAGCTTAGGTCTGTGAACACTGCACTCAGTATTCACTGCGTTCCAATTCATGTGCTTGTGCACTATTTTATTTTGCACTGTTTTAGCATAAATAGGGTTAGGGTAATAAAAATAATAGGGTTTTAAAAATAAAAAGAGTACTTCAAATACCCAGATGAAAGACAAAGTGTGGACACTTCATGCACATATGGACTCTGATACTGAATGACAAAATAACCTTATAAAAGACATTAAAGAATGTATAGTGCATCATTTGGGACACAACTACAGTATTGGAGGTCAGTTGTGTGTCTGAGGTGTTCCTGCTGACATGATGTGATTGGTTGGCTCTTGATTGGCAGGTGGAACACCGTACTGCGGTCTGACGTGTGCAGAGCTCTACGAGAAACTCCCACTGGGCTTCCGGCTGGAGAAACCGCTGAACTGCGATGACGAGGTGTAAGTCTGAAGCTCATGTGTCAGCCACACATGTGCGAGAGAACTGGAAATGAGGCTGTTTCTCTGTCTCGCCCTACAGGTATGAGCTGATGAAACAGTGCTGGAAGGAGAAGCCTTACGAGAGACCGTCATTCGCTCAGATCTTGATGTCACTCAATCGTATGCTGGAGGAGAGGAAGGTATCAGAGCCAGATATATGGAGATTATTACTCTTTCAGTTCTGATGAAGAGATCATTGCATGTTGTTTTGCTGATGACACTCTCCTCTCATTCTGTCCAGACGTACGTCAACACGACGCTCTATGAGAAATTCACCTATGCTGGCATTGACTGTTCTGCGGAGGAAGCTGGCTGATCTCAGAGCGATTCATTACGGTTAATATGATCCTCTGAGCAGGATTCACAGACTAGAGTTTTACACACATTGTGTTTCATTAGTAAATGACTATCGGATCATATTTCTGTTTGTTGTGAAGTGTTTATTGGTGTGTGAGATGTTGAGTGCAGATTCTGACAGATGTGTGACGTTTGTATATTTCATTGTTTTTAATAAAACTCTGATACTGCGAGCCCCTTTTGTTTCTGAATGTACATATTGTTTTGTGTAAAAAAAAAAAGACTTCGGCAGCTTCAAGCCCAATAAACCTCTGGAAAAGCTTCTATTTTTGTGACCAAAATAAATAACTTGTAACCATTTCTTAAGACAATCCAGGATTACAGATGCAGAACCCTCGACCGCTGCAGTTCAGTGTGTTGTTATGTGCACAGTTTACAGAAAGTGGTTAAATGTAATTTTAAAGGGTACACAAACATTGGCTGTGACTGGGTGATCAAATGAGGAAATCATTGGCCATGAAACTGTTTTGAACATCCATCATTAGTCTCTATGACAGGAGTAACGTTTGTCTAGCTAAAGTTATCATGGTAAAATTTCCACTGATCTGTCACTAATCTTTTTAATTCACCTCTTTGATTAAATTCACATCCCACATCACTATTACATTTTTTTTTTTTAAGCAAAGCCACTTTGTGTGTATATTCTGACTGAAGACATGCTGTACATAAGAGCTGAAATCAGTGTTTCAGTTCACATTTATTTGTATAGTGCGTTTCAAAGCAGCTTTGGAGAAAACACATGTTTTAATGATACACTATTTGGGTCTAATGAACAGAGAGTCTTGCATTAAATCATGAAACTTCCTTCACTCTCTTAAATCCCAGTGAAGAGTTTCAATCTGACAAATACCATCCAATAAATCTGCCAGCACAAACATCATTCACATATACGGTTTGATTTTTCCTGAATTAATGATAAAAACAACACTAAGGGTTATTTTTGCATTAGTTTTGGTTAACTTATCTAAAAGGGGACATTTGTCAAAAAAGGCGAACAACAACTGAATTGATTTCTTCATATCATATTTCTGCACAATACATCTTTTCTTATACTTTTTGGTCCCTGATATTTCCTAGATGTTTTGTGATATAATAAAGATTAATAATTATGAGCGCTTTGGGAACCTTTAATTGTAAAATACACAAGTGATTGAACCAGATTCTCCTCACAGATGCATTATCAAGTCCATAGACACGAGGAACCTTCAGTTCCAATTAGAGCAACTTCACTCATGGCTCGCCCATGGCAGGACATCCTGAGCAGGACTTACGGCAGCGTCCCACACGGGTCTCCCTCCGCCATCTCCCTCTGCGCCATGATCACACACACCTCATAGACGCGGAAGGCAGCGAAGGCGGTGGCCAGCAGACAGGCGGCACCCAGGATGTACCACCAGTTAAAGAGGCCGAAGGAAACTCCTTTCACGATGCAGTAGAGGCCGAAACACACCAGGGCCAGAGCGGAGAAGAGCTGCACGCACAACGGTGGGCCGGAGGACGCGTGTTTCTCGCCCATGATGAACTCCAGCGAGAAGATCTCACGCTCTAGGAGACAGACCTGAGAGGAAGATCGGCTTGATGGGGAATCCCTGAGCAGTGAAATATACACAAGTCTGTGTCATGACGAAAACATGAAGAGCACAAATACACGATGTCTGTCTGTCATGAGCTCCGGCGCAGAACTGAGAGCAGAGAGGCGAGCGCTGGGTGTTATATACGCTCACAGATCTTAGATTAAAGAAAGCAGAAAGACCCTCGAAGCGCTCGTGTCTAATCCTGCGGCGGTCTTCAGCCTCTCACTGGGAATTAAGATGTGAAGCGTTTAAGAAACACTCGTTTCAATTATGCTGACTTGCAGCTTTCATGTAATTAAGGTAAGTGCTACTGATAAAGCGCTTATAGATCGTAAGTTAGTGTTTTTGAGGTCAACCAGAGATACTTCAATGCAACCCAAAGTAGTATTACAAACAGAGGCCGACTTCAGCATGAATCAAAAACACCCTTGTAATCAAACATTTATCCTAAATGTTCTCATAAATGTGGGAGAAATACAGTTCAATACAATCAAAATATTCTTTATTGCTTTAATTGTGTAATTCACAGGGTAGGATGTACAAGATTCAAACAAACAAGATGGACGGGAGCTGGAAAATGGAACTCACACATCAAGTAAACTTAATTTGTATTAGTAGTTTAGTAACTCATGATGCTGACCAGAGACTTGAACAGATTCAGCGTTTGAGTTCAGTTCTGTGTTCGCACTAACTCCCGTTCATTACTGTCGCTGCATCAGACATAAAACAACTTCATGAAATGATCCACTGAGTCAATCTAAACCCAAAATTTCATTGCAAAAATAAACGTTGTAGAGACAGTAAATGAAAGCAGCTCATCCAAACCTCACGCAGCAGAAAGTTATTTAGGCGCCCACTTCATAGTGTGTGAGCTGATGTCTGTATGAAACACTACTGAGTGATGGATTTGACCTCTTGACCTCTGTTAGCACAGTGCGACTGCTAGCGCAGCATTAGCGCTCACTGTCAGTTTCTCTCAGCATCATCCTTAGAGTTCGGTCTGCTGCGGTGATGATGTCACGAGGCTCTGGAATCACCCCGGTGACGACCTCATCTCCACGGCAACGTCCAGTTCATGGGATTAAAGCTCCTCAGAAAAGCCTCTCAGGTGTGAGTGTTTGGAAACGTTCAGACGTCTGCTGCTCACAGACACATTCTTGAGCTCATTTCTTTCTGAAAACCCAGAGAGAATTACATCAGTAGATTATCACACACACACACACACACACACACACACACAGGTTTGTTTTTGTGAATTGTGGGGACGTTCCATAGGCGTAATGGTTTTTATACTGTACAAACCGTATTTTCTCTCCCCATACACTACCCCTAAACCTACCCATCACAGGAAACTGTGCACATTTTTACTTTCTCAAAAAAACTCTGTGATTTATAAGCCTTTTGAAAAATGGGGACATGGAGTAATGTCCTCATAAGTCACCCTCTCCTTGTAATACCAGTGTAATACCCATGACATTATACACATTTGTGTCCTAATATGTCACAAAAAAACACACACAAACACAAACACACACACAAACACACCCTCACACACACACAAACACACACCCTCACACAAACACACACACACACACACACACACACACACACCCTTCGGAACAACATCATCAAAACTACAAACAAAAAACAATCATCATCAAGAACATTGTGAGGTGGTTTCTCTCAGGTCTCAGTGTTTCAGAAGGAAAGCTGTGGGAAAAATTGACGTTTTATTGTATTTATGGGCTTCAGTTTGAGTCAGCGCTGTTTAATTTGACATGAGTGAAAGCAAGATTGTGTGGGACAGACGTATACGTGTTCAGTGGGTTGTTCTGTTGTGTATCTTGACGACCAACAAAATACTGAAAATACATCTTTACAAAAATGTCTAGCGGACAGAAAAATCTGGAAAACATGAGTTTTAAAAGTCAGATGTGACTGAAGAAGTTGCATCTGCTGCTCAGAATCATCACGCTAAAGACCACTGAACTAACGGCTGCTGCGACAGTAAAGGACAGACAGCAGGGGGCAGGAGCGAGTTCAGTGAGTAACAGTGAAGCTGTAATCACATTCAGCCGTTAGAGATTACTGAGCGCTGACTGGAGCAGAGTCGAACTGATCAAATGTGTGTGTGAATGAGAGAGATCCGAGTAAATCTGCCTCACATCCTGGACATTTGATGCTGTTTTCGTGCAGTCGTTGTGTGTGTTGTGTGTCTCACCAGCGGCTCCAGCTCTTTGCGGTCTATCAGGTTGAGTTCAGTGGCAAAGTAGTAGAAGTGCTTGTAGCAGGTGTTGACGTGAGCTTCAGCTCCCATCAGCAGGATCCGATCGAAATGATGAATGTAGACGTGCACAAACACGCGGAAGAGACGACACAGGATCTTCTTACAGATCTGGATGAAGTTCTTAGGGAAGGGAATTCCTGAAAGACAACAAGAGCAAAGAGGAAGAATGAACATGAAACATCACAAGCTGTCACACACACATATCTGTCTGCAAAACAGGAAATCACCTGAACACCTACAGGAAGTGCCCTTCTCTACAGCAGCTGAACAAATTAAAAATAAAAAGCCCTTTCGAGGGTGTGAATGGGTTCAGGCCTCATGAGATCAATTAATTTTGCATTTGTGGCAGTTATTCTTCTGTGAAAGAATGTATGTGTATTTGTGTAAAGACTGAGTGTGTGTGTTGTGTAAGCGTAAATGAGTTTGTGTGTGAGAGACTGAATTAGAGTCTTTGTTTCCTAACAAAAGCTCATTCTGTTCTGCTGATGGCCGAATGAAACGCTCTTGTGTTCAAACTGCCGAACAGCATTCAGATCACAGATGAGCGGCTCTTATGAATCAATGTGAATGAATACAGTGTTACAACAGACTCGCACAAGCATTCAGTGCTCTGAAGAGCCGAGTCTGAGTTCCCATGATCCTCTTTTCAGTCACGTCCCTGTTTTCAAGATGGTCACACAGACACCTGTCATTCCATATAACACTAACAATCATATACTGGATCATAATATAGGTATTTGAGCTGGAAATTGTGGAAAATTCTGGAAATGATATGAGTCATCTTTAAAGCTGCTGTCCAGTATGTGTACGGCTGTGTGTCATTTAATTATCCACAGAACGATGATGTCTTCATAAGACTGTCCGTACAGCCCGGCGGACGCAGGATTAGTGGAGCTGCTGACCTGTTTAGTCTCTTAGTCATGTGATCAGACTGTGTTTGTACTGTAGATCATCGCCATCTTAATCTGCTCATAATACGGCCTGAAAAACAAAGAACCCTGAACATTCATGTGCAGTGGCTCGATGAACCTTCATCCCTGAGCTGCTTTACTGTACTAATAATTCTAGCGGACGCAAAATATATGGACGAAAGTGCCAAATGGGTTTACAACATAATCTGGGTTTAGTGCCAAAAATACTCCCTTTACACTGTCTGAATACTAGTCGTGATTTTATTTCAATCAATTGTCCAGCCCTCAGCTTCCCATCATAACACATTATAATCCAGTAGATTATAAAAGAGCAAATGACCATAAAATCTGACACAGGATGTCAAATGCTGTGGACAGGATCTTCCTCTTCCTCCCTCTACCTCAAACTCAAAGAGGCTTCTCTCTGGATGTGGAGCGACGTTCCCAATCCCTAACTCACCGTCCCAACAATCATACAGAATATAATCACTAAAACAATGTATGTCAAATCAGAGAGTGAGGAGGACAAACAGAGACAACAATGAGCACAAACTGGTCTCTTTATTTAAAGGAGTTAAACATTTAAAAGGATTTAAGGGTAAAGAAAGAAGAAAAGTCCAAATAAATTGAACATATTGCTGTAACGTAACTGCTCCGAGACTCGAAGGTTGAAGATCCAAACGCAGTTTTATTGAGGGATAATCCACAAACAAAAACCAAAGTACAGGCAACAGGTCAAAAACACAGAAAGGCAGTCCAAACAAACAACCAGGCAAAACAGGCAAATCCTACAAACGGGCAGAGAACAAGAAACCAAGATACCGAAAACCGGGAAAACGCTCAGAATTGCAGCTGTTACACTAAACAATACTTCGCAGCAAAAGGATGAGTGAACCAGGCTTATATAGGCAGAATTAACAAGGCTGATGAGCTAATGAGGTAACAAGCTAACAAGGGGGCGTGGCCAATGAGTGTCCATGGTAACGAACAAGCCAGCAAAGTGGCAGGGAAACATGGTGTACAGACAATGGAGTAATCAATTTGAACTATTAGTATTTTAAAATATGCAAACATGATCACTAACTTTATGCAAACAGCTCGTTCATGTTTCTTGTGTTGCCACATTCAGTTATGAATTACATGAATCATGCAAATTACAGCCTTAATTTCCAATTCAAAATGGCAAAATTTGACAAAAACTTCAAGTAGTTTTCATCACTGGATATGGGTGTTTGACAATTTTTTTTTGTAAAACAGTTGTAAAATATTAAGCTCCTTACATCTTTATCTCAACAGCACAAACAGCACAACTCACAAGCACATCAGAACGAGACCTGAAGAACACAGAGATTCGCCTTCTTTACAAAAAACCACAGTAAACCCTAAATCAATGGACAATAATTGAGAAATCAGTCAGAATTAGAACAAACTATTTAAAAAAAGGCCATAAAAAACAGGCAAACCAAGATGGAGAAATATGAGAAACTTATTTCCAAACAATATTTAATGAAGAAGCAACTGGCACAGATTGAAAGCAAAAACAAGCAAACAACTGGAGGAACTAGAACTGGACCTGCTGGATCAATGCGGTCAGACCTGAACCCTGACACACAACCTGAAGAAAACTATGATCACAAGCTTCCAGAAAAGATCTAGATTGCAGGGAACACAGCGCATATTCACTAACCAGATAACTCACTCATGACTAAACATCACATCCACGGTAAACTTTAACACTGAAGTGAATGAAGCTAAAACCACAATGTCCCACAGAGATCCCGACTGAATCTGACTGGAAATATTACATTGAGTGTTTGAGGCGATTGCCTGTATGGCAGTGAGGAATGATAAATCCAAATCAAGAATTCACCATCAAACATGCTGAATTCTGCAAAATATCCACAGACACACAACAAATCATTCACGCAGAGTAGAAATGGGCCTTCAGATTCTGGAGGTGAGTCCAAGCTGCTGTTCTTTTGAGATGAACACGAGACGGCACACATTTGCTTCGGTATCAGAGAGCATGTGTGTGCCACACTTCACCACCACTCTTTCCTCTTCTTCTTTTATTAGTAGTGTTTCCTTTTTTCTTTTATGTGTAACTTCATCTTCATTATTTAACATCATCAGTTCTGAACTGTTTTATCTGTCTGAATCAGTATAAACGCTTCAGCAATATGAATGTCTATCATGCCAGTAAAGAACAGTGAAGCTGCGCGCTGAGAGGATCTCAGTATTTCTGTGTTTCAGGGTTTCATGGAGCTCGACGGGGTTCGGTTACAGGCAGATCGCGCTACACTGAGAGCTGACCGGCCTTCAGGGCATCTGACGGCCTTGAATTATTGACCGCATGTAGGTGATAGTGTTCCCTGTAGAGGTGGGCGCTATACCGATGAAAGTGACAACCGGCATCAGTCGCTAGAGCATCTCTTGAGATCAGAGGAGTGAGGTTTACTTTCACAGCGACTACTAGCTGGCCTCCGTTACACTCACCCCCCTAAACCTCACTCCCATCCGTGTCACGGCACCAATGTAACCCCTCTAGTCCTACTCACCCTGCTCTGCGTGGGCCTCGAACCCGGGTCTCCGGCGTGGGAGTCGGACGCTATAACAAGGAGACTAAAGGCTGCAACCTCTAGCATCAGTCACTAGAGCATCTTTTGAGATCTTTTGGGATTCATTGCAAGCACAGGGTATGAGAGAGCTGTGAGAAACGCGCACTTTGCTTGATGTTACGTTTGCGGTTTGTGGTTTCGCCGCCAGTAGGCCTATTTTCCTTACTAATGCTCTATGAAGGCATCATTTATGTTGTTTGGAATGCTGTTGGCTTATATATTAAAATATGAAATTCACTGACAGAAGGCTGCTTTCGATTTCAAATTCTCACGTTCGCTTTGTGAAGCGCGCTCGCGCGTGCGGCTGTGTGCGACTAGTGCTTAAATGTACTGGCTTCTCAAAATGCTTTTATGATGCGAAATTGATATAAACACAGTCAGTTCTGTCTTAAAGTATTAAACATACAGGACAGAAACTTCTTATATTTCAAAAGAGATCTGTGCATAGTCTGGATGCAGCTTATTAGACCTCCCGCTATGGCATCAATAATCAAACAACGTAAAGCAGAGAAAGTGAAAAATCACTCACAGCTCTTGAAAGGAAAATGTTCTGAAAGCACTCTTTGTTTATTGCTTGTAATGTTTCGTTGTTCCTCTTTATTATTTACTAGGCGACTTGCTTGTTTTGTAACTTTATATATGTCCCTATATAAAATTCTTAACATACAGTTGTATTAATGTATTTTTTAACTTTTAATTATTTACAAAGTAAGCTACTTATAATTCCATATGTAATTAAAAAAAAATTAATAAGCAAATTAATTAATAAGGGAAAAAAAGTATCAAGAATCCTTTTGGAATCGGATCGTGACTCCTTGAATCGGAATTGGATCGGATCGTGAGGTGCCTAAAGATTCCATTTCCCACCCCCTAGATAAGATACATATATTGTCTGTAATTTAACTAAAGTCTACTAAAATGTGATTCCAATTTTTTTTTCTCATATCGCGATATAATATCGATATCGTCTGGACAGTGGAAAATATCGTGATATGAATTTTAGCTCATATCGCCCACCCCTAGTTCCCAGTGAACGAGACCATCTCGCTGAGATGAGTGATGATGAAAGCCATGGAGGGAAAGGGAGGCAGCGGCCCCTCAGAAAACTCAATGGAAATAAATGGACTAATTACAGAGTTAACAACTCAATCTGGTCACGTACAAACCAAAGTTTAGTAAAACTAACTTTTAAAGTAATGTTAACTCATCAACGAGATGAAACTATAACTAAGCCATGTGCTGGTACATTAACAAATCTGACACCATCAGAAACAAGAAGCCGTTTCACCGATTGTAATGGGAGCGGTTTAGGCGTGTGTAGACAAATCTGCTGCATGCAGAAAACTACATTTTCAGCAAAACTGTGAGTCAAATCAAACAAACACACACACACACACACACACACACACACACACACACACACTGGTGGTCAAAAGTTTGGAATAATTAAGATTTTTGTAATGTTTTTGAAAGAAGTCTCTTCTGTTCACCAAATCTACATTTATTTGATCAAAAATACAGTTAAAGCAGTAAAATATTATTACAATTTTAAAGGGGTCCTTGATTATGATTTGACTTTTTTTCACTTTAGTTAGTGTGTAATGTTGCTGTTTGATCATAAACAACATCTGCAAAGTTACAACACTCAAAGTTCAATGCAAAGAGAGATATTTTCTTTTACAGAAATCACTTTTTAAGGACTACAACAAACGGCTGGTAGGGACTACAACGAGCTTCTTCTTGGGTTGGTGACATCACTAACCCTAACATTTACATAAACTCCGCCCCCAAGAACACACAACAAAGGGGGCGGGGCCATGTTGGGCTGCTTTAGAGAAGAGGAAGAGTTGTTGTAGTAGAGTGTTGTTGTCATGCCGTCATTTTACGCCGGACTGCTTCACAAACGAGGGTCAATTCAACACAAAAGATTAACATGACGGCACATGCTAGTGGATGAGTTGAATCAACTCCACAGCAACTACATAAATTTATCCACTAACCATTCAGAAACGTCCAGATTAATTCTAAAAGTTGTAACTTCTTCCTGAGTCTCTCCATCAGTGTCGACTCCGGTTTGAACAATGTAAGGCTGAACACCGTTACTGACAATCCTCATTTTGGCTGCGTGAGATTCTCCAGCTTTGTTGTTGTTGAGCTGTTAAAGCTCCGCCCTCTTCTGGAAAGGGGGGCGGGAGCAGCAGCTCATTTGCATTTAAAGGGACACACACAAGAACGGCTCACACCCAAATAGGGACAAATTTGACAAGCTATAATAAATGATCTGTGGGGTATTTTGAGCTGAAACTTCACAGACACATTCTGGAGACACCAGAGACTTATATTACATCTTGTGAAAGGGGCATTATAGGTGCCTTTTAAATAGCTGTTTTCTAAGTGAATATATTGTCTAATATAATGATACATTGAGCAAAAGAGAATTCTTTCAAAAACATAACAAAAATCCCAATTAAAAAGCCTGTAATTATTCCAAACTCACAAACTGACCATGAGTG
Source organism: Ctenopharyngodon idella (assembly GCF_019924925.1). Classification (NCBI taxonomy): domain Eukaryota; kingdom Metazoa; phylum Chordata; class Actinopteri; order Cypriniformes; family Xenocyprididae; genus Ctenopharyngodon; species Ctenopharyngodon idella. Next base: position 41,565,721 of record NC_067224.1, read on the forward strand.
TGTAACAGAAACACGGAAACACTCACCGATGCTGGTGGGGAAAATGTGCTCGTTATTGATCTGCATCTCGATCCAGTCCATCAGCAGGTTCATGTACTGCGGCGCAGGCAGCGGCGTGGGCTTCTTATATTTGTGCTCGTCTTGCCATCGGTACTCGTACCGCGGGCCGCCAGACATCACCGGGCAGCTCTTCTCCGTGCAGAACTCGCACACCGTCCCATAGATGAGGTTGATCCGGTTGAAGAAGTCCACCACGTGCACGGCCACCCAGTCGTTCATATCCTCGCCGAGCGGCAGCTGGACGGACGCTTTCAGGTCCACGGCGGAGTTGAGTGACGCCTGCGCCCGCTTGTGCAGCTCGAAACGCTGAGTGCCCGGCTCGAACCTGCGCTTGGGCCGGAACGTCTTGTCTTTGTTAAACACTTGTTTGAGTGCGATGGACATGATGTCTAGGAGAACAGACTTTCAGTCAGGTGAGAGAATCAAGCACTGAGGAAGAGTCTCGCTCCTCTGCGTTATCACATGCTCTCCTGGAAAACAAATGAACCACGGTTAGTCAAACGTTTGGACACACTTGACTGAATTTGTGTTTCTTGTGGTCCTAAAAACTCTTATGCTTAAAAGCTTGAAACTAATTTTGGAACGTCAGTTACGCTTGTTTCGTAAGTTGAACAGGGAAGGCGTAGGACGTAGAATAAGCTTTTGGAACTGCAAGAGTTTTACACTTTCTTCGTAACTTGAATACGGAAGACGGTCTGGCGGAAGCTAGATATTTTACTTCATAACTTGTTAAAAATGGATATTTTTAACACAAACGCATCGTTTCGCTTCAGAAGGCCTTTATTAACCCCCGGAGCCATTCATGATGGATGGAGGCGCTTTCTTTATACTCGTTGTTTCCAATTCACTGCCATTATAAAGCTTGGATGCGTCAGGATATTTATTAATAAAGCTAATTCTGATTGTGTTCATCAGAAAAAAGAAAGTCATTTATACCTAGGATGGCTTGAGGGTGAGTAAAGCTTGGGGTAATTTTCATTTCAAAGTGAACTAATCCTTTAAACGCGGGTGAAAGACTAGACTAGTACTGCAGATATAATCCTAACAACACTATATAACACTGCAGACATAAATCATGAGCGCCAGTGAATCTGTTGCATCTGCTTCGCACGAGGCCAATAGCTGTGTAGTGACATCATTCTGAAGAGACTCTCATGTTTAACACCCTGTAAAACATCCAGTCGATCTAAACCAAACCACACATCTGGATGTCTTGAGGTGTGAAAGGGTTTGAGACTTTTACACCAAAAGTCATATTGCTTTGACATCAAATTTAAAGCTCATGTGGCTGTAATCCCAAACACACTGCAATTTTACAATTAGTTGTCCATCATTAACATTCTGACTCAAGACTCAGTCCTTCACACCACATTTCATAAGCTCAATAGTCTTCCAACAGGACATTATAAAGTAGAAGAAATGATGGGATTCAGTCATTTCTTACAAAAAAAAGGAACCGTCTGTTTCTGAAACCAGCCTGTTAAAACGCTGGAGAAACAAATGGTCCAGTTTCTACCCAAGACGACCGGAGCCACAGAAGGTCCTGGACACAGAGCCGAACGCATCCAAACTCCACAAACTCTGCGCTTCCACAGGGACAGAAGCATCACGCTGTGTCAGATCATCACTCCGCCGCTGTTTTACAAAGAGGAGGAAAGTAAAATCACACTGACCTTTCGGCCCTCAGCAGAATATCACAGCGCTGTAACTGCTGTCGCTCAACGCAGCTTTTACATCGAGAAGAGAAGGCGTTGGCTTCAAGCGGGATGGTTTTGGGTTTTACCTGTAAATCTTTGTTACGAATGAGTCAGTCAGTTTTCTATCTAGTCAATGTTTAACTCTCAATATGTGCCCTAGTTTTCAAACAGCAGATAACTAACGGCACATTCTTCTGATCTGAGTCACTGTGCAGAAAGAACAACACATCAGACAATTAGATCTATCGAGGGTTAATACCTTTGGATAAAAAGTATCCATAAATACTCAGTTTAATGCAATTGCAGATGCTTTTATACACACTACATTCAAGATAAATGTTTTATCAGTTCAGGCCTTCGTGTTTCAAGTGCTATGACAGACGGTCAGATCTACGAGTGTGTGTGTGTGTATCATCTAATCTAATCTGATGTGTGGAATAACGGCATGATCAAGAAAAGGAAATACATTATGAAAAGGGTGTAATATCAATCAGTTATGATCAGTAAAAATGCATAACGATTGTTTTCTAGGGGAAAAAGAACAGAAGATAGTCTGACAGTGATTCATGAAGAGGCATGTGTGAGCAGAAAAACATGCAGCTCTTTTCCTACAAGATCACACGCATGTCAGAACATGAACATCACGGCCTGTTTCAGTGGATCTCAACTGGTTTTGCTTCAGGACCAAGATTTACGATGGACATCAAGCAGAGACTCAACACCGGGAGATTTATCGTACAAAATTAGTTAGAAGTACCATTAATTGTGTCGGCCAAAAAACATGCAGATTTTAAACAGTACACAGGCGGAATTAAAGGTGTGGTTGATTATGATTTGACTTTTTTTTAACTTTAGTTAGTGTGTAATGTTGCTGTTTGATCATAAACAACATCTGCAAAGTTACAACGCTCAAAGTTCAATGCAAAGAGAGATATTTTCTTTTACAGAAATCACTTTTTAAGGACTACAACAAACGGCTGGTAGGGACTACAACGAGCTTCTTCCTGGGTTTGTGACATCACAAACCCTAAAATGTACATAAACCCCGCCCCCGAGAACACACAACAAAGGGGGCGGGGCCATGTTGGGCTGCTTTAGAGAAGAGGAAGAGTTGTTGTAGTAGAGTGTTGTTGTCATGCCGTCACATTCTGGGGACACCAGAGACTTAAGGGGCTTTTGCACCAAAGAACCTTTTTATAGTTCCTACGGAAGTACCCGGATTTTGCCGTGTTCGCACCGCAGAAACTAGGAACAATTTTAGTTCTAGGAACTCTTTTTGGGGGAACTAAATTGACTCCTACTTCAGAGTAGGGTCTAAACCAGCACTATAGGAACTATCAGTGACATGAGTGTACGTTGATTGGTGAAATGCATGTCAAACACCGGCACCCGACATTTTTCATGTAAACATATTTACTTCATGAACATGGAAAACAGTGATAACAGCATTTACCTGTTGTCTGCAGGGTTATGTTCTTTTCTCCGCCTCGATGATATGTAATACTGAAAGTTGTCGTAAGAGATTTTGTCTCTTAGCCCAAGTCGCATAAATTATGCGTTTTCATTCCATCTCCGTTATCACGAAACCCACGACACACAACAAACACAGCTCCGATCACGGCGTCCTCCATCCACCGGTTTTTAGCATTTGTAAAGATGCTGCTGTCGGACGCTTCAGAGTTCTTATTGCCGGTGCGAATGTCACCAGGAACATGGCCCGGGGGAGAAAGTAGTTCTCTGGGAACTATCGTAGTGGCTAGCTCCTATAACTGAGTTCCTAAAACTATTCGGTGCGAAAGCCTCTTTATATTACATCTTCTGAAAAGGGGCATTATATGTCCCGTTTAAAATATTTTAGTTTTACATTGTCTTTACAGTTTGGTTTCTGTCTTTCTCAGTGTTTGACAGTCAATAACTAACACACTCTTCAATCAAACCAGGCCTTTAATACTGATTTCTTCTCCTGATCTATCTCATCAGAGACGGTTCTTCTTCTGAACCCAGGACCAGGTTACATAAACACAACATCTATCAGTCTGTCTGCTGTAAACTGGTCTCGGCTACAGCTGCTCTGTCCTTCAGTCTTACTTCTGCTCATTTGTGCAAAACAAACCCAAAACAACCATCTACATCTAAACTCATTCCTCTAGTCATGAATTGCACACTAACCAATGCAAAATCGGCATATAAAAGCCATGTTTATAGTCTGACTAGATTAACTATTAAACTGAGCTATCCACACAGTTTCGCATATTAGAGACTTGTTACTACAGTTATATTCACACTTTTTTTTACGAATGTCAATCAAAATTCTCAATAGAGCAAAGCTCTTCAAAGGTAACTCTAGCAGATAATCACATTGAATCATAATACATCCAGCATACAGAACTTGTTAACTGTTTCATGTGAGCAAATGTTACATTCGTGTAATCCAGATGCCGTTAGTGAGGATCCCACTATCCCAACACTATCCCAACACACTTTAAACGAGATGAACACAAAACAAAACGGCACTGAGGAAACAAACCATAAACCATAAACCAAAACAATATTGAGTCGCACTCACCAGTGCTGTTGATCCTAATGTCCTCATGTAATGTGTGTGTGTGTGTGTGTGTGAGAGAGAGAGAGATAGAGAGAGAGAGAGTCCCGCTTCTCCTCCCACTCAAACACACACAGGCCGCAAGAGAGACAACAACAGATTCACTACATATTACTGATCAAAACAAAGTCAAATCGCTTTACTCATATTCTCTACACATGATGTTCGTGAACTCAAATACGTGTGCGAGTGATTTTACTGATGCAAAAAGAAAAGCGGCTTAAGCAGCCAAAGGCAGATTAATACGCGAGCAGCGGCGACATCTAGCGGTCACACGGAGATTCACACTGCCGCTGACATCACAATCTGTCACATTACAGTACTTTGATCGATCGTATCTGCTCACGAAATATGCACACATACTCTCAGCAATATGAATTTCCTATATGGAATATCTTCATGAAATACAAATGTCTTTTTTGCAACAAGTAACGCAGGTGAATAACAGCAGCGCTGCCCTCTAGTGGCCGCTTCAGGATCAGTTCAGGGTTTATGATACACTGAGGCCTATATTCTGTTTTAGTGCACTCACCTTTAAATGAAATAAAGTTTATTACTGTAAAGCTGCGATACATAAGTAAAGGTAACTTGATCAAATTAAAAATTGAATAACATAATTTGAATTCGAATCCATTTTAATTGCATTTAAATCCTTTTAAAATATAATTTTGAACAGATCTATCAATTTAAATGAAATTACCCTAATGTAAAAACGCTATGCATACTGGTTTCTCAGTTTTTATTAAAAAAGGTGGTGATGGGGATATTAGTTTGATCTGATGGTGGAAAAACATCGGACAAACTGGATTTGCATTTTACATGGACTTTCAAGGTTACAAGAAACAGAGCATGTGAACATACGTGAGTTTATGCTGTCTGTTCCCAGTTTACCCATACAAACATTTACCATAGTAGTTACTACAGTAATACTGTGATAAACTTATTATTAGCCACCCTTTCATAACAAATCAAATGACAAAGAAATTAAAATAACAGATTCTGAAAGCCTCTTCCATGGTTTGAAGCATATACCATATTCATTTATTACTATATGACTGTAGTAATTCACATTGGAAACTTTCTGTACTGTGGTAAAGTTTTGTAAGGATGTGTTTCGTACACGTACAAGACAGTGACATTCATCATTTAGAAGCCTGATTATAAATGAATCGTGAATTAAAACAGTCAAACCACATGAAGAACTGCAGCGTAAGGCAACTATGATCGAACTTTCCCCCCAAATATGGCTTAAATTGATTCCACAATTATTACTGTTTTGTGAGCAATAAATTAATCAGCAAGAATCAAAACACAAACAAACACAAAACAATCTCAAAGCCCTTTGATACGTGACTATATGGCTACTGAAAATGAGTTTAGTCAAGTCCAGTTTGGTCATCTTAGTACATTAAATCAAATAAAAATAAACTATTCAATAAAATTCCAGACGTTTAAATTAGAAAAACATTTAATAACTGAACAAACACTGATCTGCAGCCATTCCAACACATCTGTCAGTATCTTTCTCCAGTGTTCGTTGAGTTGTTTCTCATCTTAACAAGTGCTAAAGGGTTTAGTTACTCAGAAGTAAACGGTCCAGAATCCTCTCAGACGTTACTGCACGTTCAGCTCCTGAAAGCACATTGTGTTCTGCGATCCGTCAGACACCGAACACACGTCAGCAGTATAAAGCCCAGTGTAAGTCAGCAGACGTCTGACATTCAGAACACAAGTCATGATTGACAGAAGAAAAAGAGAAAGAGAAGCTCGAATCGACTACCTAAGACAGGCGTAAACCCTCACAATGCGCCGATGGTCTCTATTCCTTTCAGCACGTCGTAGATCTCTCTGGGCAAGATAACGTAGCTCTCTCCCGGCGTCACGTCCTTCTTCCCGGTCTTCCGGATCTGGCTCATGGCTCTGTAGCGCTCCAGCTGCCGCTCCTGACGCCGGCACTTCTGCTGCACCGTCTTCAGTCTCTTGCGCAGCTTCTCCAGCTGTTCCTGCAGCTGCTCGATGCGTCTCTTCTGCTGCACCGTGTCCTCCACCGTGTAGTTGTGGTCGCAGGACACGCAGGCGCTGGCGTGGAGGTCCGGGTTCGGCTCCGGCTCCGTTTCAGACGGCCGCACCACTGCCGTCTCTTCGGCATCAGAGAGAGGGAGACTCAGAGGAAAGTCCATGTCCGGGCTGAAGGCGTCCTCCAGAGACGCTGCCTGTGAACAACGGATGGACACGGGTCACATGAGGAGAAATCAAAGCCCTGTCCTAAATGAATGCAGTCGGGACAGGGCCATATATTTCCTGAACTTTGAAAAGAAAAGAGCTTGAAATACTTTGAAAACATTCTCAACTACTTTCAGAAGAGCCTTTGCTGCAGCAGTGAACGGCCCAACTCAAAAAAGAAAAAGCTGCCTCACGATATTGCCATATTGACGGAGTGTGAGGGTGAAATTAGGATAGAATATCCACCACTGCATTTACATTACGCCTCCACTTTCATTTTGCTTTTTATAGAAATAAAAACATTTAATTCAGTTGGATAACGGTCGCTTCAATCCCATCCAGCTCATCCGACACGAGCAGCAGCGCCGTACAGCGCAGCAGGAATCAGAGTTCACTGATCACGTGACGAGACCATGGCGGAGGATTCGTTGCACAACAGATCCTAAGTGTCTGATAAATGTCTGATCTTGTAGAACGTGTGCTCACCCTTCACAGAGTACGCACGGTTGTGAAAGTAAAACGCATTCAAACGTGATTTCAATAATTCTAATATCTCTCAATATGAAAGCGATCTCAGGCGGGGCTCTTTATCATGCTTGAAGAAAAATTTGGTCTCTGTTTGCACTGAATAAAGTACTTTGATTATGGTTGCACTTGTTTGAACTTATTAAGACTAGGAGAAAGTTCATAAGTCATGTACAGTAAGGTCTGAAGAGACTCAAATGAAGAGAAGCCAGTCAGTTGAGTTTGTGGCAAAACCTTTTGAGTACTGTTTTCTTTTATATGATAATTCATACTCAGAAAGTAGAACTGAAATGACATTCATTACAAGATGATTAGTTAAACCATTTCAAATGCACCTGCAGACAATTTTTCTAGTCATGTATTTCGTCATATATGAGGATTTCTTAAAAATACTGTGTAAAATTCTCACATTCTCGTGTCTCGTCACACCCCTAGTGATAGATGTTGATGTTTTGGTAAACTGGAAATGACTGAAACGATGACATGACATCATAAATCAGGTGTGAATCTCCTGGTGTTTGTTTTTTTAGTATCAAAAGCACATTCTATTATGCGCCGTCAAATTTAACACACATATATTGAATGAACATTAGAGGATGGGATTTTTTTCTGGCCTCGCTGTGTGGGAAAGAGAAAGACACCAGTGGATTCAATGAGGTCACTGAAGTCACCTGCATCTGTATTTTGCTGAAGCTGAAGAGCGAGGGCACGGCGTTGTCCTTCAGCACGCGGTTGTTGCACTCGCGCTTGAAACAGTCTCTGGTGAAGTGCTGAGAGCAGATGTTACTGTACTTGGTGGGTTTGAAGTTTCTTCTCTTCATGGCGGCCACCCATTTCCCACAGACGTCCGGCCGGGCCAGAGGAAACCTGCGGAAACAACACAAATAACAGCAATAATTATTGTGTTTTTAATTACATCAAAGTAAATGTTGTGTAAAATAAGAGTTCACTTCTGTTGTCATTGAAAAGGTCACCCAGAAATGATCATTCTGTCAAACCTGTATGACTTTAGTTGCTCTGTGAAACAAAAAAGATGCTATTCTGAAGAGTTTTATTGACAAAAGCACTGAGAGATATTTCTCAAAATATCTTCTTTTATTTTCTACAGAAGAAAGAAAGTCATGCAGGTTTGAACGACATGATGATCATTTACATCATCAGCATATCAATGAAAATTCCTGTTCCTCAAACTGACTGTTTCACAACTAATCTTTACTAAAAAACAAACAAATCAGTGTTGCTGTAAAGTTTGCAGTGCCAGCAGAATGAGAACAGAACTGAACTAAAGTAAACAAACACTGTCTGAAGCTGCAGCTGATCGACTAAAGTCGCACATTAACACACAAACACAAGCCACGCGATCAGAGAACTGTGGAAATAAAACAACATCGTGCTTCAGTTGTGACTCGATCGAAACAGTTCAGCTCACTTATGAAAGGAGATGTTTTTATCTTTCTGGTATCTGTTTTTGCATCCGTACGCCGAGCAGGACTGAACCATGTTTAGCTGCGATCTGAAATATGATGATCAGGAATAATATTCACTCTCGATCTTCTGTGGGAAGCAGATCTACGCTTCTCATGGCTGACAGACAGACGCGCTCGATGACTGTGTGTCTGTGTGATTCTGTGTTTGTCCGGCAGGAGGCGCTCAGCGGCTCATAGAGTAGACGTTTCCATTGAGAGACATTCACATCTCACGGCGGCTTCCATCTCGCTGTAGACATTTAGACTCAAAATGCTATCATCTTTTAAATATATGAAGCCCAGTACCTAAAAAAAGACACGCAAATCTTCCCCAGCAATCGCTGTGAGATTCTTTTTAGAACTCCATATCCAGTGATCGCAGTCGACTGTGATTGAGCGATCCTGAGGAGCGCTGAGAAAAGTAACAGGTATCAGGTGACAGCGCTGCCCATGTGTGCGGTCTGGACAGTAATTTACACATTATTAATACTTTATACTTTATAATTCCTACTTTACACACAGTAATAATTTAAAACAGAAATTCAAAATAAGATCATTATTATTTAGACCTATCTTACCTGGGCCGCCAAGCCCCGCCCTTTCCAAATCTACTTCACGATCGTTTCCATTCAAGTTCAACACGCTTGTTTTATTTCGGTGCTGAGGCTACGTGAGAATTCTTCAAATCTGATTGGCTGTTGATGGTAAAGAGGCACGCCTCTTTCTATGACGACACCAGGAGCTCGTCAGGTCATTGGCTGCGATTGTAAATAAATGCACGTATCTGATGATGCTGTGGCGCTGATATGTAAATTATGCAGCCTTCACGTGCTATCGGAAATTTGATAATTCCCACTTCTGAAGTCGTAAATACGAGCTCATCGCATTCAAGTTTCGAAATGGCAGGGCGTTCGTGTGCAGTTTTTTACCTAGGAAACTCGTATTTACGACAATTCCGAGAGAAGGGTTAGTTCACCCAAAAGTGAAAATTCTGTCATCATTTACTCACCCTCAGGTTTTTCCAAACCTGTATGAATGTCTTTGTTCTGCTGAACACAAAGGAAGATTTGGAAGAATGTCAGTAACCAAACAGATCTCGTCCCCCATTGACTACAATAGTAGGAAAATAAATACTGTGGAAGTCAATGGGCTATGAGATCTGTTTGATTACTGACATAATATTGATTGAACCAAACTTTGCATTAGGTTTCATTTTTTATATATACTAATAATTATGCTCCTATACACAGATGATATTTCCTGGATATCTTAAAATAGTATTGATAATTAATGACGTGTTATCTTTCCAGACACAAACATTGATTTGCCAATATAGTAAGTCAATGTAAAAATCTCATATAGACTGTAATCATTATAAGCGTTTAATCATGAATGAAGAGCCGCAGTCAAATCCATCATTATGGCACATTTATAAATGTCCCTGTAGTTCAGACACTCCATTAATTTGTATTTCATTAACCTTCATTAATCTCATCGGCCTTGAACATCATTTGGATTCAAAGCTTGTTGTCTTGTATTTACTCTGCATCATACGTGGTGGGTTTGTGTTTGTGGTGTAAACAGGAAATACAGATACACACTAGAACAGGAAACCTGGTGAGTTACGATGCATGTGACAGATAGCAGACGCTTTGTTTACTCACATGGAACGAGTGAAACACACGCTAGCTGTCTGAATCAACCCGTCTGTAAGGTACGTCAGCGTTTCTATCAAACAACTTGATTCACAGGCATGACGAGTATTTAAATTCAACAATTTGTTTCAGTGCTTTGACACAAATGAGTGTGTGTTTGTTGTCACAATGCAGTTTAATGTATGTGTGTGTGTGTGTGTGTGTGTGTGTGAACAGTGTTGGGGTTAACGCATTACAAGTAACTTGAGTTATGTAATCGAATTACTTTTTCAAGTAACTAGTAAAGTAACGCAAAGTAACGGCTGAACAAAATATTACTTTATATTTTTATATTATAAAATATAATATTACTTTTAAAGTTACTTTTTCACATTTATTGACGGACAGCTCTTCTGTCTCCATGTTGAGAGAAATAAAGCACAGAGGTGTTGTGCGCTGTGTGTGAACATGATGGTTATTGTAGTTCTAGACCAAATGTGAACATGCATTTACTCATCTCGCTTGCACGAAAACATTCAGTATTCCTCAGAATTAATAAAAAACTGTGAAATGCAATCTCAGATTTACATGCAAACCTGTAATAATTAACTATATTAAATTACACAAATATACTTTATGTATTTAATCTCACTTTATTAACCAATGTCCTTGCTGCTGACCTTCAATGATCTAATTCAACCAAACTAATGAGCAAAAATTACTTTAGATTAGATTTAGAAATAAGAGTGTTGAACTTCCTTCTTCTGTATTCTGGTCTTCTTTAATCCAGAATGGCAGCACAGCTGAAAGGTTTGTTTGAGCTGCGCCCTCTACTGTACAGGTGTAAATATACGTTTCCTTCAGCCTGAGGCTTATTCATTTCACTGTTGGTGTAAAAGGGCCTTAACATTTTCCAAAAACAAACAAGCAAACCCAGGTGAGAAAAAATAATGCAAAAGTAATGTAACGCATTACTTTTCATAAAAAAGTAACTAAGTAATGCAATTAGTTACTTTTTTAGGGAGTAACTCAATGTGCCTTATCATACACTCGGCGCAATGCGACGCCAGGTGTGACTCAAGTGTTTTTTGCTAGTTTCAGCCTGACGCAGTTATCATTTTCACGTCCAGCGCCACGTTGTTTAAATATCAAATGCATTCCTGGCCATCTGTTCGCCCATGGGTGTGCTGGTCTGAAAACGAGGTGTGTTCAGGTGCATTGTTGGCGTATTGCTATTTAGAGGAGCTGAAAACGACTGCGGCATTGACCAACTGAAACCGTTAGTGATATGCGCCTATAGGCGGGTGCACAACAAGTGCACACTCTGCTTATTACACACAAAAGATATGTGCAGCAGCACACAAACATGCCAAATATTAAAAAATAAAAGGATTACAATGTAAAAGATTATTATTGTGTGCATAAAGAAAAAAATGCTTTGGTGGAATCCGGCTTGTCCTGTAGATGATCTGTTCGCACGCTTTAACCTTGTGCACGAGCAGATCTGTTTCCTCGCTAGAGAAGCGTTCAGTTTTTCCGCTTACAAATTCTGCCATGTAAATAGCGAACTGGCTTTTAAAGGGAATGAGAGACGAGACTCTGATGGGTTTATTGCACGTTACACCCAAAACACACCCATGACTCATTAAGAGAACAGGGACAACCCTTTTAGACCATGTGCCTGGCGATGACCTTTCTTCCTGTCGTTAGACTAGCAAAAGTGGATTCGGACATGCTCTAAGTGCACCTGCGCCGTGAGCTTCAGACCATGAAAGTTAAAATAGGGTCCATGATTGTAATGCGTTACTTTTAAAATAAACTTTCCCCAACACTCTCTGTGTGTGTGTGTGTGTGTGTGTGTGTGTGTGTGTCAAGTGAATGAAAAATTCTCTTGCAGTGTGTCTCATGATTATATGTGTGTCCTGAACACACTGTCTATAATATCAGCATTTCCAGAGATGGTTAAAATATGAGAATGAAGACAAAGTTGTTCATGAGGAACTTTTGGCTTTTTATTTACATGCAATATTTCTGAAAGGCTTTTATACACTTGATAAAAATACTTAAATGAGTGTGAACTGTCATGATATGATCAGATGTGGTCTGTTGTTGTACCAGAAGAGGGCAGTAAAGCCTGTATGTTCCTCTGATCTAGCACTGTCGGCCTGTTCAGATCTCCAGACTGTGGTTCATGACACCAGGAAAGTTAATATGGTATAGAATTTATAGCTCGTTAAATGTGATGTATATTTAATTTATATCATTTCTAACATTTATACACGCTAGACCTAGAGCACTAAGTCAAAGAAGTGGCATGACATAAGAAGTGTCACTCTAACCAGATCCAACATTCGTGACACACAGAAGTCTGTTTCCTGCGGGCATAAACACACGCTCAGAAAACCGGTTTCTTTCCAAGTACTTCAGTTTTTAATCTGAACTAAAAATGTACAAAGTCTCCAAATCCACATCGTTTGAAATCAAAGTGTGGAAATTAGGACGCTTGGCTTCTCACCGGGGCTATTTCAGGTGTCTCATATATATGCACGTCGCTATTGACATCTAATTACAGTAATACCCACCTACACCAGGAATTACAGCAGATAACGCGTTCAGATGGCAGCTATTACTGTCAGACGCTCGAGCAGAACCGCCGTGTTGGTGTGCAGATATAGAGCCGAGCTCAGTTCTCAGAAACACTCGATTACAAGATCTACATGAAGCACGAGGGGAAAACAGACATGTTTGATGGTGTTCTGGGCCTCTATCAAATGCATGCAGAAGTTGCAGTGTGTGTGTGTGTGAGGCTGAGGTTTGATTGATTGGCCCGTGGCCATGGAGATGCGCTCGCTGGGATCCAGAAGCTCTTGTCAGACGCCCACTGCTTTAACTGCTTCCCTGCATCTGAAGACGCGCTCAGATCCGCGAGAGGAATTGTGTCGAGATAAAACAGATCTCTGGGGTTTCATTGCTTCTGTCAGCTGCATTTGATTTGACGACATTATATATATGACTGCTATTGTATCAACCTCAAGGTTTTCTTAAGGTTCTCCATACTGCGCGCATTATTTCAAGAGGTCATTGCCTGTTCTGTCTGTGTAGTGTGTCACCTAACTACATTTCTACAATTTTTTAAAAAATATAAAATATAAAACTGTTGCATCTGAACTGCAGTTGCTAAGGGTTTGGAGTGGTTTAGCAGTTGCTAGGGTGTTCTGGATGTTGCCAGTTTGGCGTTTTTCCTCCTTCACGCTAAAAAATGCTGGGCTAAAAATGGACAAATCCAGTGATTGGGTTGTTTTAACTCAGCAGTTGGGTTAAATGTTTGCCAAACCTGCTAGATAGTTTTATTTAACTCAACTATTGTTTAAAAATGACTGTATTGTTGGCTTAAAATGAACCCAAAATATTAACATTCATTAATACGTTTTTATAAATGAACATGCAATCATAAGTTTAATGAATAATAATTAAACAATAAACATTTATTACATTGATTATTAATAAATGTTCACCTTTTGATTATTATTGTTGCCTCTAGTAATTATGTGTCTGATTTTTAATTTCCGACCTATTTTAGGTTCATTTTAAGCCAGACATATAGTCATTTTTAAACAATAGTTGAAAACTGCCCAGCAGGTTGGGTCAAAGATTTAACCCAACTGCAGGGTCAAAACAACCCAGTCACTGTGTTTGTCCATATTTAACCCAACTTGGGTTGTTTTTAACCCAGAATTTTTAATAGTGTTGTGTCTCTGTAGGTTTGTTTACATGCATCAATTTTCCTCAATATAAAGTTGTTTATATTAACCCTTAATGTTTCAATCTGATTCACACATTCATTTCATGTGCATTAGATGTGTTGTGAACAAGACTTCATACTCTGACCGTGAGTATGATTTATATTTTGATGACTAAAGCAGAAGAGGTTTTTAGCAAACATTTAGTAAATATTGAGTCTCCTCCAGTGATCGACATAAACATTATGACACATGCATGTGTGCAAAGTAAATTTGTGAATCTGAGAAAATATTTGGATTGTTCATCACTATCACTACTATAGTGATGATTGACTAAGCGAGCAACTCTATACGAAGACAGTCATTTTGTCTGGGTTGTGGGAACAGGGTTTTACCCTTCATCTGCATGAGAAGCCACCGAATGTGATGAATGATAATGGAGGCTGAAACACGCGCTGACACGCCGGGCCACAAATCCCTCTGAACCGCTGCTGGAGAAACGGCTGAGCGGATCCAGACACACGGTGCTGTAATGATTCCCTGCGCTCGCGGCTCATTCGAGGCTGGCAGAGAATTTACAAATGCTTAATTTGATTAGCAACAACATTCCCCTGGCTTCAAGGCAAACGCATTTCAAATTAGAATAAAAGAAATTAGAAAGGAAAAGAGTTTTGTTAAACAAGCAGGGTTCTGTATGTTAAACAAACTGAGGTTCTGAAGGTAAAGCAGCTCTTCTGATCAGCTGTAATGAGCACCTGCTCTGTCTGTGGTTTCTGTCATGAGCTTCAGTACATGCTGCAATCTTCTAATCGCAAGGATTTGCCAGAAGGTCATCATTTACTGTCTTTTCTTTCCAGTCCAGCGAGGCGATGATATAAGCTTCCTAAAGAGAAAATATTTTCAACAAAATCTGTATTCTCGAATGCCTCAATATTGAACTTTACTGAACAATTAAAATGAGCTCAAAATCTTGCGGCGCTCCTGCTCTCTGAACTGAAAAACCTGCAGATCAGACAGTGTTTTACGAGCTCTGATGATGTTTGTGTGAGTAACAATAACAGCGCAGAGGATAAATAACATACAGAATGATTTTATCATGATTTCTTTGTCACCCAGTGGGATGGATGTTTCCCTTGTGAAACGATTCCCTTTACGCTACTCGTGCCACACACACACACACACACACACACACTCAGAGAATGATCTCAGCTCAGTCCAGGCCAAGCCGGCTGATGTCATTGTTGCTGATAACAGCTTTCAGATGTGTTTCTGCGCGCTGCGGCCAGCACAAGGGCGATTTATTCCATTACACATTACACAGGCATCAAGGCCTGTGCCAAATAATCGCGCAGTGATGTCACAGTGGATGTGTGGGGTTATACGGGACGCCGTGGAGCAGCGCGAGGCCGTGCCAAGGAGTCGCCCGCCGACACGCTTTACTAAGAGCACAGAGTAAACGGCATAAAGAGAAGGACGTGTGCATCACATTACAGATATTCATTGCCAAGATAACATTTCAAAATCACTTTCAATTTCAGCTGCTGTTGTTTATGGTGGCTTTTCCATCAGAAACACAATCATTTTCAATTGTTGT
Source organism: Ctenopharyngodon idella (assembly GCF_019924925.1). Taxonomy (NCBI): domain Eukaryota; kingdom Metazoa; phylum Chordata; class Actinopteri; order Cypriniformes; family Xenocyprididae; genus Ctenopharyngodon; species Ctenopharyngodon idella. The sequence goes on from NC_067224.1 coordinate 41,581,262, forward strand.
TTGATGTCAAATAAGCCTTCACAGTAGTAATAATAATAAAGCTTCTTTTTTGGCATCGATGGTTCCATGAAGAACCTTTAACATCCATGGAATCTTTCCATCACACTAAAGCTTCTCTATAGAGGGAAAGGGTTCGTAAGATTTAAAGAATTTCTAGATTAAAATGTTCTTTTAAATGAGAAAAGGTTCGTGAAAGGTTCTTTTTGAGGAACCAGTAATGGTTCTTCTATGGCATCGCTGTGAAAACTTTATTTTTAAGAGTGTATTCCTTGATTTATTTACTGTTAGGCTTTCTTTAATAGAATAAGTGGCTCTAAGCATCTTTCTGTTAAACTGAATCTCATCTTTCGTCAGACTCGTTCTCATGGATACCGGGAAAATATTTGGATAAGTGTGACACGGGGCTGCGCTCGCATTAGAGGCGATGCTCTCATCAGGAGAGCGCGACCCTCCGGTGTGAGGTAATCGCTGGAGACCCGATCAAATCAATACTGTACAAACAAATGGAAGTGCTTCACATTTCAAAGAGGTTCTGCTGCCACGGCTCCGTGATTTAAAACATTTTCCAAGCTTACTTTCCAAAACACCACGTCCTGTTAGCAGGATCAGGTTTTTGAAAGCTCTTGGTTCGAACATGAACATAAAGCGAACGGTATGATGTATATTAGCGCAGATGATGGATCATCAGTTCATTCTGATGGAGCAGAAGATTGATTGTGTTTGACTCTGTAAAGCCTGTCCTACTTAAAAACATGATGCAGAAAGATGTTAATGAGTTTGTGCTTGTTGCCCTCATTAATCCAACAGGTTTTTCTAGTTTAACGGAAAGCCCTGTTATATGTGCACAAGCCTGGCTGTGATTTGATGTGAAATGCTTTGGGTGGAACCAAGCCGAAACCAGACGAGAGCTTCAGTGACCTTGATTTATCTTTGCATTTCCTTCAGGATGCTTTTGCATAGGCTAATACTTTTCAGCATGACCAATCGGATTAGATCTTAGATTAGAGCTGCTTAGGAACATTGCCTCTCCAGACTGCTGTCCTCATTGTTATCATTTCATTCAGCCTCTCCCAGATCCTCCAGAGAAACCTCTCGCTCCTGCGCTGACGGTCAAACACAGTGAACGAGGCGGTAAACACGGCCGTATGGACAATCTGGGAAGGAGAAGCCTTAAATTGCAGTCTATTAAAGGGGACCTATATCACAAGATGTAATATAAGTCTCTGGTGTCCCCAGAATGTGTCTGTGAAGTTTCAGCTCAAAATCCCCCACAGATCATTTATTATAGCTTGTCAAATTTGCCCCTATTTGGGTGTGAGCAAAAACACGCCGTTTTTGTGTGTGTCCCTTTAAATGCAAATGAGCTGCTGCTCCCGCCCCCTTTCCAGAGGAAGGCGGAGCTTTAACAGCTCGCGCTTCGGTCGCTCGACAACAACAAAGCTGGAGAATCTCACGCAGCCAAAATGAGGATTGTCAGTAACGGTGTTCAGCCTTACATTGTTCAAACCGGAGTCGACACTGATGGAGAGACTCAGGAATGAGTTACAACTTTTAGACGTTTCTGAATGGTTAGTGGATAAATTTATGTAGTTGCTGTGGAGTTGATTCAGCTCATCCACTAGCATGTGCCGTCATGTTAATCTTTTGTGTTGAATTGACCCTCGTTTGTGAAGCAGTCCGGTGTAAAATGACGGCATGACAACAACTCTCTACTACAACAACTCTTCCTCTTCTCTAAAGCAGCCCAACATGGCCCCGCCCCCTTTGTTGTGTGTTCTTGGGGGTGGGGTTTATGTAAAAAAAAATTTGGTTTGTGATGTCACTAACCCAGGAAGAGGCTTGTTGTAGTCCCTACCAGCCGTTTGTTGTAGTCCTTAAATGGGGATTTCTGTAAAAGAAAATATCTCTCTTTGCATTGATCTTTGAGCGTCGTAACTTTGCAGATGTTGTTTATGATCAAACAGCAACATTACACACTAACTAAAGTTAAAAAAGTGAAATTATAATCAACCACCCCTTTAAATTAAATCATGTCAAATTAAAACAAATTGGTCAATTGGTTTAAAATTATCCAAAGCCGTGGTCCATTATTTGAATATGACTGACGCAGAACTGCAGCGAGAGTTTCGAGGTCTGGTTCACCTTAGAGGATATTTGAGCTCCATATAATCACTTTCCCCATCAATAACAAAGAAAGCAAAGTGAGAAACGTGATCCGTAGAACAGCTATTGGACCAAATGAGACGCGCATCAGAATAATTAGATCCACAAGTGAGGATCAGAGGTCAAAAACAGCCTGAGATTGAGTTCTGATGAACCATACAACACACTCCACAGGTTACGCTTGAATTGATCATTTATTATCTTCTTAAACTATACATGTTGGTAATCGAACCCATGACTTTGTGTTGCTCTACTGTTTGAACTACAGGAACGTAAATATGGATTTAATTACAGAATCAGTCAGAGAGACTTTTGTATCATTTGGGAGAAAAACATTTGATATATTTTTACAAGAATTTAAAATGTAATTGCAGTAAAAGACAAAGTAGCATATCAATATTTCATTATATAATTCAGCAGTGAATATTTGGAGATAACTTTAATGTTACCTCTACCTTTCAAAGGACTTCTTGAGATGAAGTATATCTGCAGAAGTCTCTGATGCTGCGTGTCGCCCGGATGAACTCAGTCTCTGAACTCTTCAGCTCTCATTAGATGACGGCTTCTCCGCCGCCAGCTCCAGCTTCTTCTGCCTCTTTCCCTGAGTTTAGTCTGTCCCGCTGCTCTCCGAAGCCCCACGGCACCATGCTGGAAATCACTGTGGATGATGTGTGTCGAGAGCTGGTGCTGGAAAAACACTGGCAACAAAAAGCTGTTCAGAAAAGAAGTCATTTCAGAGAGGGGTTGGAATGATAAAGATGGCAATTCAATGAGAGCATCTCATATCTTCAGCCTTAGGAACGAAGATACTGTAAAGATGAGGAGATGAACTCTTTAGGTTACTATCATAATCATATTGTATCAGGTTACCTGTCATTTGTCATTTGAAGTGTTGTGAGTATGTGCTTCAGAAATGTAAAGCAACTTCTCAACCATGAGGGAAACTTGAGCCACAGGATTACTAAAGCTATTTACATTAATATATTATTAATAATCCATTATTATTCATATAAATATAATGCTTGTGTGCATGTACTGTAAAAAATGCCAGGTTAAAAACAAAAATGGACAAACCCAGCAGTTGGATTGTTTTAACCCAGTTGGGCAGTTTTATTTAACTCAACTATAGTTTAAATTACTATAGTTAAAAAATTACAAAAATATGTTGGAAATTAAAAATCAGACACATAATTACTAGAGGCAACGATAATAATCAAAAGGTGAACATTTATTAATAAGCAATTGAATAAATGTTTATTGTTAAAATTATTATTCATTGAACGTATTAATAACTGTTCATTTATTGTACATATTAATAAATGTTAATTTCCAACATATTTTGGGTTCATTTTAATCAAGCAATACAGTAATTTTTAAACAACAGTTGAGTTAAATAAAACTACCCAACTGCTGGGTTTGTCTATTTTCAACCCAACTTGGGTTGTTTTTAACCCAGCATTTTTTAGAGTTTATATATATATATATATATATATATTAAAATGAATACTTTCATCAAGGACGCATTAAATTGATCAAAAGTGTCAGTAAAGACATTAATAACGTTACAAAAGATTCTGTTTCAAATAAATGCTGTTCTTTTGAACTGTTGGGAACAATCCGCTTCGTCATAATTACAGCAGAAACAGCGAATATCAGTCTTTGCGGGGCGTTTGAATGTAGTTTTGGACACTCCGCGGGACTTCGAGTACAGGTCAGGAGGCGCAGAACCGCTGCTCTTATCGGTCACTGTGATGAACACGCGATCATAAACCTCTCACCAGATCTATAATAATCTACTAACTTATCTGAGATCAGCGCTCGCGATGGGGAAGTAAAGGATGATTTCACGCATCAGAACTATTTCAGAATGACACGACATACAGCACGCGCGCTCATCCTTCTTCTGAACTGTGATTAATGATACGAAGAAAAACAGAATTTCTCAGAGAAGTGGGATATGGGAGGGGAAATACCTGCAGATGCTGTAATCATGGTTTCATCTAGCAGTTACAGGAAGTCATATTTACAGGAGGACGTTCCTAACACGCCTGTGACTGTACAATCAGAAGCAGAGATGTGTGTGTAGGACAGTGTTGTCGAGGTAATTTCCTCCTCGCTAGAGTTCACGGTTCACAGATCTTCCGCGGATCGGAGTGTGTAAAGAGAGCGGCTGTTGCCTAGGTGATGCGGGGAGTTTCACCTGAAATAGCAGCGCGTGCGTGCGGCGCGATCACGGCCATTGCGCGCGCGTGAGTGTGTGTGTGTGTGTGTGTGTATCTAATGGCTCTCTGTTTCATTCTCATCTTTTATTAAAGGACTCTCGGAGCAGTACTGCAACACACACACACACAGACACACAGACACACACACATAAGAGGGGGTGTGTCCCTCCTACTCACATGTTGCAACCTTGATTACACACCCAGACCCTCCCAAAGCAAATATTTCAGGACAACACTAATCTTTTCTTTCCTTCTTTCTTTCTTTCTGTAGTTCCAGTGATAATGACTCGTGATCAGAATGTGTTAAAAAATCCACAGTTCCTCCCTGGAATTCTTCACACTTCCAGCTGCCAAACCACTGAATGATGTCAGACGTTACGCAGAGCACGAACACACCAATCTTGTGTCAACAAGCAGTCATTTCTTTGTAGGATTGCTATTTTAGAAATAAATAAATAAAAGCAACAATACCATTACATAAGAGATGACTGCATAGAAAGTTTGGGTATTTTCACGAAAGGATTGTCCCTCTTTTGGGACGGCGTCTCGTCTGTGATGATGGACGAACGATGAGGCTCGATCATGCCGAGAACGGACGGAAGTCTTTGACCCAAACTGGCTTTTCCTGCTGGTGTGTGTGTGTGGGAAGCAAGGTGGGCGGAAGTAGAGAGAGTTAGTCATTCCCAAAAGACTGAGCATCCGCATAACTCACAGAAGAACACACACACACACACACACACACACACACACACACACACATCCGCAAACCTGAGAACAAAACTTATTTTGCTCACTCAGAGCCTGAAGACATAAGTTTGTAAAGTTTCAGCAAATATAAATATATAAATGATGTTTAGAAGCCGCTCAACTCTTCAGCTCTCCGTTGAGGTTTGCTTCTTTCGTTGGTGTTTTATCAGAGAGTTTGTCATAGTTTTCAGCCATTTTATTTCCCCGAACACTAACACACTGGAACGACACCGGCTGACCTTCCCATCGGAGACACATAACCTGCTTAGACTGGTTAGGCCTATACAAGTTAGTCATCTAATTTTCTAACTTTTTTAAGTCAGTTGCATAAAAACGTAGATTGCTCTCATTTGAATCTGAAAAACAAGACTAACTGCTAGACTAGTTCAGACTAGTTCAGACACAGAGACTGAGTTTATGCCCCTGGTCAGTGTTTTCTGTAAACGCTCACATTAGTAGTACAGATTCCCCTTCAACCCTTCAGCTGTAACTTTTACTTTCACAATGACCCAGACAGCCGTTCCTTGTGCTTTACTGGAAGTGCTGCTCATCTTTATGGGAAAGCCTCAGAGTTGGAGGGTGGGCGGATGACTGGACGACCGAGCGTCTCATACGAGCCCAAAGGGATGTTTATGACCCTTGTTAAGACAACTGACTGATGGCTTTTGCTCAGACTGTATTGTCATTTCTCAAATGCCAGAATTATGTGTGAAGTGGTTTGTTAATCAGCAGATTCCCTTTGATCAGCGTTAATTCTCACTTAGTTTGATGTCTGGAGTGTGTTAGAGACTCCTGAATTCAGATACTCAAGAAAAGCACATTGTTGAAATGAGTTTTGACATGAGCAAGACAAGCGTTCAGAAACCTACTCTTCTTTATTGTTGATATAAAAGAAAACAAGGGAACAACGAACAACTCTATTATTTAGAAGCAAATAAACCAGCTTGTAACACAACGAGGCAAGTCGCCCCTTAGTCACACGTTTCCTTCGGCCCGAGTTTGACCACCAGTCGCTTTAGAAAAATGGTACATGAGTCTCCAGAACTGGCCGTCAAAATCGGACACTGATACACATCCAGACGCACCGTTCTGCTGAAACATATTCATATTCAAACTTGTTGGGATCAAGGCCGAGAACTGGCTTGATGAGCGAGATAATCGTACAAACCGCCTTCTGTACACGCAAGGTAAACTCATTCAACAATTGTTCAGTATATGTATATATGACACGTGGTAAATAAGTTTTCTTCGTTTTAAAATGAACGTTGCAATCAGTCTTTAGAGTTGGATCAAAACACAGTTCCATGAAACAACAAAAAACACGAGCGCGATCAGAACGGGCTTACGGTTAAAATAGAGGTACACACGTTACAAAACAAACCAAGGACCTTCACTTGATGCCAGTGGAAAAAAACGAATGTACCAACAGCAGGTGCGTCCGAAACACAAACCAGCGACACAGAAACGCTTGGAGCGAAGCTCAAATAAAACAACACCACACTGCTCAGTAAAAGCACTTCAATAAATAAAGCATTGGGAATGATAAAAAGTACACACACTATTTCTAAACAAACAATTTTGTACAAAAATACATTACGTTTATGACATCAAAAACCTTATTCAAGTTTCAAAAAATAAATATCTTCTTGTTGCACAAGGTTATTTGACAGCTCTAGTACCTGTCTCAGGTATCCCTATGAATGGATATAGATATATAAATAAAATAATCTGCATCTCCACCGACTATAAGAAAGGCAGCAATTCTGAGAAGCAGATGTACAGGATTCTCTAAGGCCTTCATCACCGCGATTCATCGAGTAGATTCGATTCGACGTCTGTAGTAGAGCGCTGACTTCTGAACGCTTCTTAATCTCTCAAAATCTCCATCATTTATTATTTTTTCATCTACTAAAAGCATAGTTGTAGTTATAATTCAAACCATCATGCTATACACAGAGGATAAATATTACACATCATTTAATGTTTCTGATTTATGTGCAATTGTGTAGTTTCCAAAAAAACAATAACGTGTCAACAAGACACTAGTATTCCAACCAGTATTCTTCCTCTCCTCAGAAAACAACATAAATACAAATTCTGTATAAATAAAATTAATTCATACAAAAAATAAAATACTAAAAAAAAAGAGAAAAGAAAAAAAGAGAGCAAAATACTATTGATCAAAAGCCCTTTTGGTGTCGTTCTGAAATTCAGGTCAGTTTTGACTCTTGACTTGGTGCATTTGGGCTGAATCAACATGTCGCAGTCAAGAGTAGCTTTTCCACACCGTTACTCTAGGTTAACACAGCATCAATACTCATTAGACAATGGCAAAAACACACGATCAACCCATTATTAGAACGTATCTCCCGATGGGAGATTACAGTGCAAAAGGTCTCGGAATGCTCAGAAATTTCCCAACTCGAAAACGGCAAAAGGTACCAGTTAAAGTTTTGCACAGTACCACAATCCTGTCTCTTTGCTTATAATGTTTTGATATTACGCAGTAATGTAATACTTCTTAAAAAGTCTTGGTTTGTATAAAAAAAAATTTTTTTCCTCATATTCACAAATTGCACAATATCAAACCAACCAACAAACAAACAAACAATATCCGGTAATGTTGTTATTGAGACACGGTGAGATTTCCACTTGAAACACAGGTGTATAAAGGGATTTGTTCAATTCCACTTGTGCACGATTCTGTCAGGTGCTTTGGAAAATGTTTGCATATTGTTCAACAATTATATAAACACAAACCCTTAAAACATATAAAGTTCGTCCAGCGGTTGAACGAGACACTGATTGTAAAGAAAAAATCCTTGGAGCAAAGTTTCCATCCTCTTGAAGAGAAAAGTCGCAAGTATTCAAGTGCAGAATTCCGAGTTTTTGTTCCCTTTACGATCATCCCAACCGCAGTGCATTTGCATCCCTATCACTTTGGCCTTTTTTCTCAGGCGTCCAAACAATGGTCAAAGAACACACGTGCAGGAGGACATTCCTGAAGAGTCGGAGATCCAGACAGCGTCGCTCTCACACGGGTCTTCCCCGTCTCATTTCTTCACATCAGAGCAGAAGTAAGACGGGGCTGAGAGAGACAGAGAGTGCGGGCAGGAGATAAAGAGAAAGTCATAGCGTTTCAGCAGCTGGTGCTCTCCCCGCTTTTGGCCATACTGGCTGAGCTGACGGCAATCTGGCAGCCGTTAGTGACGTGATTCATAACTTTCTGTTTGAGCTGAGCCACCTGCTCCCTCAGGATGCTGGCAGTGGAGGCCAGGTCCGAGTTCTGCGTCTTCAGCACCTTCACCTTCTCCTCCAGCCGCGAGATCCGCTCCAGCTTCCTCTTGCGGCACTTGGAGGCGGCGATGCGGTTCCGGAGCTTCTTGCGCTCTGCCTTGATCCTCTCCTGCGTCTCCAGGTCGATGGGCGAGAGCGAGGGCGGCGAGCTGGCCGGGTCCCCGCCGGGAGGGTGCGGGACCTCGGGCACCGTCTGCGGAGCGTCCAGGCCCCGTGTCTGCGGGTGGTGACCGGCGTGAACCGAGGCGTGGGCCGCAGACGTGTAGGCGATCTGCCCGCCGGGGTAGCTGGACGACAGCTGGTTGGGGTTGTAGCTGCTCAGGTTGGTGTAGATGGGCATGTCCGCGCCAGGCATGAGGTTCCTCTGGTAGGAGGACGGCGGCGGAGACATGGGAGCGCCGACCAGCTGGTTCTGCTTGTGCAGGTCGGCCAGAGCTTTGACGAAGCCGTCGGCAAATCCTTCCTGCTCGTTGGTGGCCTGGTTTCTGTACATGAAGGGATTAGCAGACGCGTTGGGAGCTGGGCTTGTAGTAACCAGTCCCTGGTTGGACTGGATAATCAGGTGCTCCAGATCCGGAGAGGACAGCTTGAGCAGGTTCATGTCCGGCGAGGACATCAGCGAGCTGTTGGGATTGCCGCTCATCGCCAGGCTGTTGGGACTGATGCTGCTGTTGTTCCCAGCTTGTCCCTGCAACAGTTTCAGGCTGGAGGCATTTCCCACGCTGTTGGAGAAATTATGCGGCATGTTGTTCTTCTTGCTCATTATCTTGTGGCCTTGGTATCGATCGTAATCTGGAATTTGCCCAAAGTTTGGAACGCTATCATCGTGATAGAAGGGCGTTTCCATCTTACCCGTCATTGAAACAGCAAGACAGATTCCTCACAAGACATAATACGGCTAGAGCTGTAGGTTTTCAGCCATCTGCTCGGTCCACAATTGAAAAAACGAGAGTTGTTCAAAGTCAGTAAACCTACAAAAGAGTAGAGATACAGAGACGAAAGATGAGGGAAATTAAATCAATGGATTTTGAAGTAAACAATCACTGTATAATTTGTAATGAAGCCAATCTTGGTAAGTTGATGTGACCAACAACTGAGCCAGCGTCACTGATCTCCATAGGGACACTGAACAACATTCAACAAACACTAACCATACCGTTTCAGTCGTTCACACAAACATAAATGATTAGTCTGTCATTAAAATGATGAAACCAGGAAGCTTCGTTACAGTTCGCCTTCTTCCCGTCACTGTTGACTTTCCTGGGCTTCATCCAAACACAGCTGAGCGCTTCTCTTACACTTTCTTATTCATTTCAGCACATGGTCTTTTAGAAAAATCCCCCGTCAAAATCCCAAAGCACACAGAAGCGTCCCGTGAATAAACAGGCAGAAGCGTCACTTACTTGTGTGTAGGTCGATATATTGTGAAGAAAAGATCGATAAAGAAGGTTCCCACGACACAATCCACTGCGTCAAAGCTCCGATTAGTCACGGCATAAAACAGCATCGAGCGCGGATCTGTTACCCACGCACCGCTCTGTGACACGCGATGAATCAAAGACAGCTCATGTACAGCGCGCGTCTCCACACTGCGCGTCCGCGTCCTCTCTGGAGCGCTGCGTTTCCTCGTCTGCTCGCTGTCAGAACGACTGTGGGACTTTCTGCTCGGCTGATTATTAATAACACACGCCCTTCTGTTCTCTTCAGTTCCTGAAACTAACATGACAGGCAGACACGCCTCCTCCCGCTCGAAGCGTCGCGTTTATTGGCCGGTGGAGCGCCGCCGACTGTCGCAGCCCGTGCGCGCTTCGTTAAAGGATCACGTGATTGGTATAGAATATGTGCTGTTTTATTCAAATATACGCTTTAAGGTAAATGTTACGTTTAGGTTTGTTAGATGGCAGCCGGGATGTCATCTGCTCAGTAGCTACAGAAATTGATTTTCTAGTTAAGTATTCTTCTTTATTGAAACAACAAACACTGTAAGAACACGTAGGCAATCCTTCATCTGCTTAATATTCTGTTTTAACGTTCTCCTTCACACCAATTATATTCATCAATCAAATTTAAGGTACTTACACTCTAAAAAGTGCTGGGTTAAAAACAGCCCAAGTTGGGTTGAAAATGGACAAAGTCAGCGATTGGTCTGTTTTATTTTAGTTTTATTAAATCAACTATTGTTTAAAATTCTTAAAATGAACCCAAAGTATGTTGGAAATGAATATTTATTAATATGTTTAATAAATGAACATTTATTAATAAGTTTAATGAATAATAATGAAACAATAAACATTTATCAAATTGTTTATTAATAAATGTTCACCTTTTGATTATTATTGTTGCCTCTAGTAATTATGTTTCTGATTTTTAATTTCCAACATATTTTGGGTTCATTTTAAGCCAGACATTTAGTCATTTTTAAACAACAGTTGAATTAAATAAAACTTAACCCAAACATTTAACCCAACTGCTGGGTTAAAACAACCCAATCGCTGGGTTTGTCCATTTTCAACCCAACTTGGGTTGTTTTAACCCAGCATTTAGCATTTTTTAGAGTGTAGGCACTGTAAATTTACACACACACACACACACACACACACACTGCTGTCCTACACAGATAACACGACCTCCACACGTCTGTTTTTAGCGCTCTCTGTGCTCTCAGGTAAGTCGGTGGGAGGTTACAGCGATCAGGTCGGTTCTAGCGTAGGTCGGTTTGCCTCCGGCTGCTGCAGGTCCAGATATAAGAGCTCGGCCGCGGGTCCGAAGGGAATCGGAGCCCGGAGCGCTGACATGTTTGGCCTGGTCCTGCTCTCCAGACTCCACTCTTCACTTCCAGTGTCGTTTCCCCGTCTGTATTAGTTATCCGGTCCAAAGGTGATCTGCTCCAGGGTACCAAACACACAACTGCATTTTTAATGACGATTGTTTAGGGGGTTTGTGAGTGTGTGTGTGTGTGTGTGTGTGTGTGAGAGAGAGAGAGTGTGTGTGTAACAGCAGTTCGCTTCAAGGTCATCAGATTAAACCCAAACCTTTCCTGGATTCATTTAAAAAGGAACGATTGCATATGCATACATTCTTCAAGAGTTTTTATCTTATATCTGTGTGTTGTGTCGCAGTCAAACTGCAGCGTTCAACTCGTTTTCAATTCGTTTGGTTTCATTTGATTCATTTCGGCAATAATGCTTGCAGCCACTGCTCTGGGTTTTCAGTTTCAAATGTTTTTAAAAATGCTGTTTTGCTTTTATATTTCATTTCTATGTGTGTTGCAAAATTAAGTCACCATAAAATGAGATATTGTTTGGCTGGATTAGAGCAAAAGGGAGGAACTGGTTAACCAAATCATGTGAGGAAAAAATTTGGAACACAAATTTAGCATTTCAAAGGCACACACAAACTAATAAATTGGCTGTGAAGCCGTAATGAAATAATCTTTCGGCCCATTTACGTCTGATGTGAAAAGAGCTCTGAAACTTGCAGTTTGAGTCCATGTAAAATATCTCACCCTTCCTCCTACGGCTTTTCACCATCACGAATGTTTTGATGTTGTTGTCCACCTCAGAAAGGCTCAAATGAAAGCAGACGTTCTTGAAAGGGCATAAAAACCACATTCAAATGCTGCAAATGAGCTTCTTTCCATCAGAGACACTAAACGCACACCGGGGATTCGTTAACTACTTTTGATGTTGATGTTATCAGATCGTCCTGACCATCAGAAGAATCAGGCGTTTGTCGTCACAGTAAAACATCAGCAGGACTTCAGTGTCCTGAACGTAACCACACAGATCCATTACAGCACGTCTATCAAGCTATAACAACATAAATAATAATGGAAAAGGAAAACAGTTCACAGCCTGTATTTATTTACCAGTTTGGCTCGCCACAGATTCGAGTGGAATAAATGAGTGTGTTCAGTGCGAGAGTCTTTTGAACAAACAGCCCATGATGTAGCGTCTGACGCGGCAGAATAAACATGTGTTTGTGTCGAGCTCTGAGCAGCCGTGTGTGTGTGTGAGTCGCAGGTCTGTCCCTGTAGTTTGTGCTGTTTTACTGACTGAAGAATATCATGTTAATCGGCTCTGTTAGTCTTCTCAGGCAACACCATGAAAATTAAACCTCACAGCATGAGCAATTTGTCTCATATCTGATGAAGTTTGCATCATTGATTCTGTTTATTACTGTGAAGCTGCTGTGAAACGATCTGTACTGTAGAAAGTGCTGTAGAAATAAAGCTGACTTGACCTCCAAAAGCAAATGGCGCTGCCTTCACGGTGTCAAACGCTCACTATAGGATCAGAGCTGCTGACTCAAACTGCCAGTAATTTCTCCTGTTTTGACTGGATCTAAAGAGCAGAAGGGAGATTTTGGTTGTAGGTAATAATTTCTTGAGACTCATCATTAAGTGTCACAGGATGATTCACATGACTGAGGTGTAATCAGAGCGGCAGTGTTATTTCATACTTTGTGGTCTTTTTCATTTCATTTATCTGTCAAACCAGCAGTGGAAGAGATCCATTGATCAGAGCTCTTGGTATCAGTATGTGTGGATGTGAGAACAGGCAGGGCTTCATTCGATCACTTGCTTTCAGAAATGGATGAACGGAGTAACGGATGTCACACAAACGAGCATTCTAACCAGTTTAAATGGCAAAATTAACCAGTTTATCTAGTATTATCAAGCAATCAATGGACATACTGAGTGTAAATGAATTTATTCTGTGAGAAGAGATTTCGTCTTGTTTTCCAGCACAAATATCTAAACATTCTCATTTACTGGAGAAGAAAAATGACTGAAGATATTAAGACTTGTTTAATTAAAATGAAGCGAGTTTGTGCTTACAGTTTTTCTCGATTGTTAACTCACTATAACTGGTTCAGTTGGCCCAATTTCCCAAACCATTCATTCAGTTCTAGAAACAAACACATTTCACCTGTTTTCACACACATTTTCCTCGTTTTACACAGGTTTAACTGTGTTCTCATTCAGAAAACACAAACACATAATGTCACACTGTGAACTCAAACTGCACACGTTTATCCGTGTGTAAACTGACGTCACACTGATCAGAATCTCAGGATAATATAAATATGGCTACAGGTGATTATGAGCTTTGGAAAATGAATTGTTGTGGTGGGAGACAAAGAGAAAGAGGAAGAGGAGAGAAAAAGAAAAATGAAGAGGGACAGGGTCAAAAATAAATAAATAAATAAACAAACAAAAAAAAAACTATATATTGCGACAATATATGTTTTTCAAGCTATCAAAGGTTTTTTAATGATAATAAAGTATATGAATAATGCAGTGCTAATTGAGAGCCTTTTTAATGTTTTTGAAAGAGTCTCTTCTGCTCACCAAGACTGTATTTATTTAATCTAAAATACAGTAAATACAGTAATATTGAGAAATATTATTCCAATGTAAATCAGCTGTTTTCTATGTGAATATATAGTAAAGTGTAATTTATTCCTCTGAATTTTCAGCATCATTACTCCAGTCTTCAGTGTCACATGATCCTTCAGAAATCATTCTGATATGATGATTTGCTGCTCAAGAAACATTCATGATTATTATCAATGTTGAAAACAGTTCATGTTTCTGTGGAAACCGTCATACATTTGATTTTTCAGGATTCTTTGATGAATAGAAAGTTCAATGAACAGCATTTATTTGTATTTATTAAATTCATTTATTATATTTATTAACGCATTTATTAAATATAATCTTTTGTAACATTATAAATGTCTTCACTGTCACTTTTGATCAATTTATGCTGAATAAAAGTATTAATTTCTCTCTCTTTTTTAATCTTACCACAAATGTTTGAATTGTATCTCAGTTTCCACAAAAATATGAAGCAGCACAACTGTTTTCAACATTGATAATAATCATAAATGTTTGTTGAGCATCAAATCATCATATCAGAATGATTTCTGAAGGATCATGTGACACTGAAGACTGGAGTAATGATGCTGAAAATTCAGAGGAATAAATTACACTTTACTATATATTCACATAGAAAACAGCTGATTTACATTGGAATAATATTTCACAATATTACTGTATTTACTGTATTTTAGATTAAATAAACACAGTCTTGGTGAGCAGAAGAGACTCTTTCAAAAACATTAAACAATTGTAATGTTTCCAATTCCAAACTTTTGACAGGTACTGTATATTTTCTGTGATCATTTTTTACATTGTATATAATCCATGAGGACTTACTGTAACGCACAAGTGTTTTTTAGTACATAAACCAATCATAAAATTGTCATAAAATATAGGGAAAAAATATTATTGACATTAGTGGTTATTGTTCGGCAGTGTATTTGATTTCTTACAAATTAAAAGCAAGAGATGAGATAAAAAATAAAATCTGTCAATTAGACAAAGGTCAGATAAAAATCGGTATTACACCTGACATTTCTGTCCCCCTCACTTCTGAAATGATGGCTGCGCCGCTGCATACAGTACTTCACATCACAGAACTTTCACTATTCTGTGTACAGTAAATACAGTAGCACACGTCGTACGCCCTCAAACTCATAATTGTTAAACTGATTTGTAGCCAAGTCCTTCTTGCAGTTGGTATTTTTGCAGAACTGAGGGGAGAGAAAGTCTTTTATCAGAAGACTAAGAAACTGTTATAGTATGGCAAATATGGTCATTACTGTAATGTAATGCTATTTGGCTGAGGATGCTGAATTTATTTATTTTTTTACTGTACTGTGACAGTATACTCTATTGTATAGCAACTCCAAGTTCATGGTCAGTTGTTTGGGTATTTCAACTTTTCTTTTCTAGTGCTTTTCATCTACTGCAAGATGTCTTTACAGTTGTGTGACGAAATATTAAACATATATCTGCTCTATTTATGTTGTATGTCATAGACAGTGAGCTGTAAAATGATCCCTGATTGGCAAAAGCAGGTTTTTGTAACAGTGTTTTGATTCACTAGAGTGTAAGACTATATTGTAGTGTGTGTGTGTGTGTGTGTGTGTGTGTGTGTGTGAGGGCGAAGTTTGGTTTTTCAGCAAGATTGAATGGTTTTGAATGGAGAGCTTCATTTTGACATGAAAATTGGAAGTTTGTGGAATTGGGTAAGAAGATACACTCTAAAAATGCTGGGTTAAAAACAAAGTTGGGTTGAAAATGGACAAACCCAGAGATTGAGTTGTTTTAACCCAGCGGTTGGGTTAAATGTTTGCCCAGCCTGCTGGGTAGTTTTATTTAACTCAACTATTCTTTAAAAATTACTATATGGCCGGCTTAAACTGAACCCAAAATAGGTTGGAAATTAACATTTATTAATATGTTTAATAAATGAACATTTATTAATAAGTTTAATGAATAACAATTAAACAATAAACATTAAATTGCTTATTATTAAATGTTCACCTTTTGATTATTATTGTTGCCTCTAGTAATTATGTGTCTGATTTTAATTTCCAACATATTTTGGGTTCATTTTAAGCCAGACATTTAGTCATTTTTAATCAATAGTTGGGTTAAATAAAACTGACCAGCAGGTTGGTCAAACATTTAACCCAACCACTGGGTTAAAACAACCCAATAGCTGGGTTTGTCCATTTTCAACCCAACTTGGATTATTTTTAACCCAGTGTATGGATTTGTGTTTAGAGTTTTAAGAAAAGGAGGCATAATTTCAAGAAATGTGTTTAAGCAATCGAGAAAAAATGTAAATCAAGAACTAATATCTGCCAATGGAGTCAGAAAAATAAACTTTATTCAAAAGGAAAACAAGAATATTTTTCTGACTCCATCTGCAGATATTTGTTCTTGTTTTAAACACAAACTCACTTCATTTTGATGTATTTTTCATTAATCAAGTCTTAATATCTTCAGTCATTTCTCTTCTCCAGTAAATGTATCTTGATTTAAGAATGTTTAGATATTTGTGCTGGAAAACAAGACATGTTTAGATATAGCCTTAAATACACAGATATTTACACATTTATGTAGATTTTAGTCAGGAAATGTGTTTATTTTAATTTATTTTGTTATATATTGACATTATTAAATTTACAAGAATGGTTCATCAATATCTTTTCATCAAAGGCTTTTTAAAAACATATCTTTTACCTTATTTTTCACATACGCTGTGAAGGATCTGGAGTAAATGTGTAATCTTTGCGTTCTGAGATGATGAAGCAGCTTGTGGAGCGGCTCCTCGGTTCAGTCGGCCTCCTCATCATCCACATGATTCACTCTCTTCTGGTTGCCACAGAAACATCGGTTGAATGTCAAGTTTGGACACTGCGCCGGTTTAGAGCCATCAAGAGCTTCAGAACGAGCAGAGACTGCACAATAGCTGAGAGAGAACAATTCAGATCTGAAGACGAATGTGAGCAAACAAAGAATTAAAGATGGAAAGAGTGAAAGAGCGAGAGAGAAAAGAGCAGCACATCTTGTGTTTTAGATGCTCGTGTGAACTAACGCAACCAGCACAGGTCAGCAGAAAAAACACCTTCCTTTCCTTCATAAATGTTGCTGCCGTGATGGTTAGAGTCACATGACTGGAAGAATCGTTTGCAGGGTTTGTCAAACAGCAGCACATCTCTGGAACGCCGGTTTCCTCCATCGTTTTCTTTAAAGATGCCAGTCTTTCTCACAGCACTGCAATGCCATGTCTTGATTAAAGGCTGGCGTCTGTAAAAGCGTCGGCCAATCGTCATCGACTCCAGTGAAGACTGTGAAGTGAAAAGCAAAGACGTGTGATTCAAGGAAGGAGATTGCTCAACAGGCCAATGTTTACAGAAGAAACACAAAATAACTAATACGGTCACATTCTGCTGGCCTGACATAAGGCCCGTTTCACATTCGCGCTCCGCCAATTGGTGCGCTTCCATCCTCGTCCCTAGGCAACCATTGATAATAATGAAATGTCAGGCTTCATTGATTCGAGACACAAGAGCCTCGGGCCGAAAGGGAAATTAATAATTCATCTCAAACAACTTGAGTTGGGTGAACCTTCGTTCAGTTCATTTCTATATGAGGATCTGAGTCAAATATAGAACTGAAGAATCCAGCAGTTCATAAGTGTAAATTTGAATCGAATTGGCCGTGACACACTTTATGTCGACTTGGAATAAAAGAAGGAGGAATTTGCTGATTTACAATACAAAAATTTGAATTCATTAGTGCAACACAAGCTTTGCGAAAAAACACAATTACCTAAACATTTTGTTACAAATTAAGATACATTTACTGAAGAAGCAAAATGACGGAAGATATTAAGACTTTTTCAATTTTAACTGTCAAAATGAAGTGAGTTTGTGCTTAAAACTAGAACAAATATCTGATTTAAGATTTAAATCTCTCTCTCTCTTACTCACACACACACACACACACACACACACACACACTCTCTCTCTCTCTCTCTCACACACACATCAGGTGAGTCTAACAGTGTCAAAAACGTTTTCAGAAAATCTGTGTCGTTCCCGTGGGATTTCCTCCATTCCTCCTGCCACTGAGACCCAGAAAATCAAACAGTGAAACTTTTCACAGTACGGCAGAAGCAGTGACTCACGGGGACTTAACGAGTATTTGTGATGCTTAATTCATTGTGACAGTTGGAAATGTTAAATCCGCGGGGCTTTGCACACAGTCACGGCTAAGTAGGTTAAATAGAACAGAAGCTACAGGGATCGATTTCAGACGGTGCGTCTTCACACTGGGCATCCAATGTCTGATTCATGTAAACACCAATAAACATCATATCAAGAAATCGCTCATCGGGGTTGTCTGGTGTCTCACACACACTGAATTATTATACGATATTTGGCTTCTTTTATGTTAATCAAATGCCTCACTATGTGTGTGTGTTAGTGTTTGTTCATGGAGACGCAGCCTTCGTTCAGTCGTGGACTCGTGGGTGTTCATGCATCTGCATTTTAATGGCATACTGAATGTAAATCTGCATGTAATGTCATATATGTGACACCTCCTGTGATGCTGACCCATGTAATGAACCGCAGCCCTCTAACAAGGGTGCGACAAACTCTGCTGTGCATTGTGGGTCAAAGTCAACATTTCACGATTCATTATAAAGTATATGAAGTCTTTCACGTGTGGAATCAGTCAGTCAATCATCAGACTGACAGATCCCATTGTATGGGAAGCCTTTTAGGAAATAATACATATGTATTGTGTGAATATGGATTGGTTCACTGGTTGAAAGTATGGTTTAATGACAAATGTATTGGTTTATAAAACACTGGTATAACCAGATATATTCTGGTTTAGATACATTGGTTTGTTCAAGTAAACATTGGTTTCCTCAACTATGTATTGATTTAGATGCATTGGTTAGCTCAAGTATATGTTAGTCTGATCAAGTATACATTGCTTTGTTCAATTATAGATTGGCTTGATTAACTTTATATTTATTTGTTCACCTATAGTTTGGTTTAAATACATTGGTTGGCTCTAATATGTATTGATATTGGTACTATATACCAATATATAGTTGAACAAACCAATATATACTTGAGATAACCAATGTATCTAAACCAATATATAGATGAACAAACCAATATATAATTGGGCAAACCAATATATACTTAAACAAACCTATATATACTTGAGATAACCAATGTATCCAAACCAATATATAGATGAACAAACCAATATATAGTTGAACAAACCAATATACTTAAGCCAGCCTATGTATCTAAACCAATATACTTGAACAAATCAATATATAGTTGAACAAACCAATATATGCTTAAGATAACCAATGTATCTAAACCAATATATAGATGAACAAACCAATATATAATTGGGCAAACCAATATATACTTAAACAAACCTATATATACTTGAGATAACCAATGTATCCAAACCAATATATAGATGAACAAACCAATATATAATTGGGCAAACCAATATATACTTAAACAAACCTATATATACTTGAGATAACCAATGTATCCAAACCAATATATAGATGAACAAACCAATATATAGTTGAACAAACCAATATATACTTGAGATAACCAATGTATCTAAACCAATATATAGATGAACAAACCAATATATAATTGGGCAAACCAATATATACTTAAACAAACCTATATATACTTGAGATAACCAATGTATCCAAACCAATATATAGATGAACAAACCAATATATAGTTGAACAAACCAATATACTTAAGCCAGCCTATGTATCTAAACCAATATACTTGAACAAATCAATATATAGTTGAACAAACCAATGTATGCTTGAGATAACCAATGTATCTAAACCAATATATAGATGAACAAACCAATATATAGTTGAACAAACCAATATACTTAAGCCAGCCGATGTATCTAAACCAATATACTTGAACAAATCAATATATAGTTGAACAAACCAATATATACTTGAGATAACCAATGTATCTAAACCAATATATAGATGAACAAACCAATATATAGTTGAACAAACCAATATATACTTGAGATAACCAATGTATCTAAACCAATATATAGATGAACAAACCAATATATAATTGGGCAAACCAATATATACTTAAACAAACCTATATATACTTGAGATAACCAATGTATCCAAACCAATATATAGATGAACAAACCAATATATAGTTGAACAAACCAATATACTTAAGCCAGCCTATGTATCTAAACCAATATACTTGAACAAATCAATATATAGTTGAACAAACCAATGTATGCTTGAGATAACCAATGTATCCAAACCAATATATAGATGAACAAACCAATATATAGTTGAACAAACCAATATACTTAAGCCAGCCGATGTATCTAAACCAATATACTTGAACAAATCAATATATAGTTGAACAAACCAATATATACTTGAGATAACCAATGTATCTAAACCAATATATAGATGAACAAACCAATATATAGTTGAACAAACCAATATATACTTGAGATAACCAATGTATCTAAACCAATATATAGATGAACAAACCAATATATAATTGGGCAAACCAATATATACTTAAACAAACCTATATATACTTGAGATAACCAATGTATCCAAACCAATATATAGATGAACAAACCAATATATAGTTGAACAAACCAATATACTTAAGCCAGCCTATGTATCTAAACCAATATACTTGAACAAATCAATATATAGTTGAACAAACCAATGTATGCTTGAGATAACCAATGTATCTAAACCAATATATAGATGAACAAACCAATATATAATTGGGCAAACCAATATATACTTAAACAAACCTATATATACTTGAGATAACCAATGTATCCAAACCAATATATAGATGAACAAACCAATATATAATTGGGCAAACCAATATATACTTAAACAAACCTATATATACTTGAGATAACCAATGTATCCAAACCAATATATAGATGAACAAACCAATATATAGTTGAACAAACCAATATATACTTGAGATAACCAATGTATCTAAACCAATATATAGATGAACAAACCAATATATAATTGGGCAAACCAATATATACTTAAACAAACCTATATATACTTGAGATAACCAATGTATCCAAACCAATATATAGATGAACAAACCAATATATAGTTGAACAAACCAATATACTTAAGCCAGCCTATGTATCTAAACCAATATACTTGAACAAATCAATATATAGTTGAACAAACCAATATATACTTGAGATAACCAATGTATCTAAACCAATATATAGATGAACAAACCAATATATAGTTGAACAAACCAATATATACTTGAGATAACCAATGTATCTAAACCAATATATAGATGAACAAACCAATATATAATTGGGCAAACCAATATATACTTAAACAAACCTATATATACTTGAGATAACCAATGTATCCAAACCAATATATAGATGAACAAACCAATATATAGTTGAACAAACCAATATACTTAAGCCAGCCTATGTATCTAAACCAATATACTTGAACAAATCAATATATAGTTGAACAAACCAATATATGCTTGAGATAACCAATGTAGCTAAACCAATGTATAGTTGAACAAACCAATATATAGATGAACAAACCAATATATAGATGAACAAACCAATATATAGTTGAACAAACCAATATACTTAAGCCAGCCGATGTATCTAAACCAATATACTTGAACAAATCAATATATAGTTGAACAAACGAATATATACTTGAGATAACCAATGTAGCTAAACCAATATATAGTTGAACAAACCAATATATGCTTGAGATAACCAATGTAGCTAAACCAATGTATAGTTGAACAAACCAATATATGCTTGAGATAACCAATGTAGCTAAACCAATGTATAGTTGAACAAACCAATATATGCTTGAGATAACCAATGTAGCTAAACCAATATATAGTTGAACAAACCAATATATGCTTGAGATAACCAATGTAGCTAAACCAATGTATAGTTGAACAAACCAATATATGCTTGAGATAACCAATGTAGCTAAACCAATATATAGTTGAACAAACCAATATATGCTTGAGATAACCAATGTAGCTAAACCAATGTATAGTTGAACAAACCAATATATAGTTGAACAAACCAATATACTTGAGCCAAACTATGTATCTAAATCAATATATAGTTGAAGAAACCAATATATTTGAGCCAACCGATGTATCTAAACCAATATATAGTTGAACAAACCAAAATATAGTTGAACAAACAATATACTTGAGCCAACAATGTATCTAAACTAATATATAGTTGAACAAACCAATATATAGTTGAACAAGCCAATATACTTGAGCCAACAATGTATCTAAACCAATATATAGTTGAACAAACCAATATATAGTTGAACAAACCAATATACTTGAGCCGACCGATGTATCTAAACCAATATACAGTTGAACAAACCAATATACTTGAGCCAACCGATGTATCTAAACCAATATATAGTTGAACAAACCAATATATAGTTGAACAAACCAATATACTTGAGCCAACCGATGTATCTAAACCAATATATAGTTGAACAAACCAATATACTTGAGCCAACCGATGTATCTAAACCAATATATAGATGAACCAATATACTTGAACCAACCGATGTATCTAAACCAATATATAGTTGAACAAACCAAAATATAGTTGAACGAACCAATAAACTTGAGCTAACCGATGTATCTAAACCAATATATATTTAAACAAACCAATATATAGTTGAGTCAACTGATATATCTAAACCTAGAGAACAAACAAATATAAAATTAATCAAGCCAATCTATAATTGAACAAAGCAATGTATACTTGATCAGACCAATATATACTTGAGCTAACCAATGCATCTAAACCAATACATAGATGAGGAAACCAATGTTTACTTGAACAAGCAAACCCATGTGTGCTTGATCAAACCACTCTATCTAAACCAGAATATTCTGGTTATATCAATGTATTATAAACCAATACATTTGTCATTAAACCATACTTTCAACCAGTGAACCAATACATATGCATATGTATTACTTCCTGAACAGCCTCCCATACTATTGACTCAAGTCACAATAGATTCCAGTGGAGATTGATGTGCACACTAGTGAGACGCTACGAAACTGCTGTCTAGATAGGGAGCAAACTAGGTTTTAAACAGAGCTGTAGCTGTTTGTATCAAGAGCTTTACACTTTACATGAGCCAAACTCCAGATGAATCCTCATGCACACACACCACACACAAACACCACACACACACACACACACACACACACTATACACACTTACACTTTACACACACACACGCACACACACACACACATACACACGCACACACACACACACACACACACACAGGTGGGTGGAGCCGTAGGAAAATGCAGCATGTTTCTCTGTGTGAGTGGGTGATTTTGAAAGATCAAGCAGAAAGACACAGTGAGAAAAAAATCAAGCCGTTGCTCAGAACAGCATGAGAAACACTTCAGTCACTGGAACACAGCTGAGCAGAGTGACATCACCAATAATAACACCTGTGTGTGTGTGTGTGTGTGTGTGTGAGTGTGTGTGTGTGTGTGTGTGTGTGTGCATGTGTGTGCGTGCATGTGTGTGTGTGTGAGCGTGTGTGTGTGTGAGTGTGTGTGTGTGTGTGTGCGCGAGACTGTGTCAGTGATTTAGATAAACACGATGAAAAAACAGTAGCCATAAAAAGCAACATAAGAAATCAAAAATACAACATTTGAAAAAAATCAATTAACATGAAATGAAGACATACGTTAAAAGGAAGATACGAGGCATGCAAAAAAGAATAAAAGTAAGAATGAGAGTAAGATGAAAAGTGCAACGCGATCATTATCTTTAGAGACATACACTAATAAACACTGCAAAACTTTCCATCATGGAAACTGATTAAAAGTCCAATCCATTCAAACTTCTTTATATTTGACAAATGCTCTTTTTGTCCATCTCCACATTTTCCAGCTTGTTTTACTTAGATAAACAAACACGTTTTCATTTACAAGATGATTTGTTTGTTCAAATTATTGAGGAAAATTCGTCCTCAATAATGGTTTTAATTTTCTCTGCAGTGGAGCGGCTTAAAATCAAGAGAAGAACAAAGACAAGCTTCATTTTTCATTCACAGCCATTCAGAATTATGTGTGTACTCTAACAAAATAAAATACTTAAATACTTTGCAATCACAAATATTTCTGTAAATTACACTGCAAAAAATGATGTTATTTCTGTCTTGTTTTCCAGCACAAATATCTAAACATTCTTAAATCGAGATACATTTACTGGAGAAGAGAAATGACTGAAAATATCATCAAAATGAAATGAATCTGTGCTTAAAACAAGAACAAATAATCTGCCAGTGGAGTCAGAAAAATAATCTTAATTCAAAGGGAAACGTGATTATTTTTCTGATCCAATATTTGTTCTTGTTTTAAGCACAAACTCACTTATTTTTAACACATTTGTCATTAAACATATCTTCAGTCATTAGCTAAAAGCACTTGTTTTTCTGTCCACACATCTGCAGGTTCTGAGTGTATTCGGTGTCAGTTACACAGTCTCACCAGAAGCGGCGCTGCAGCAGAGACGGGATGATATGAACTCATTCTGAGAATCACGTCTGTACAGCAAACATTCTGATGATGAGTCACAGAAAACACTGATGAGTTTTACAATAAACGCTTCTGTGTGACGCGTGCTACTCGTTTTCATTTCTCCATCTCGCTGCTGGTCCGGCACTTTTCATCTTTCTTTCTGTTTACTTCAGCAGCGATGCCGTGTGGGCTTTTCATTTTCTAACAGTTTGACAGATTATCTAATAATAACACAAAGATTAGAGCATCAAAGTGAAAGTTTAACCTTTCATTATTACCAGGCGAGTGATGGGAGCAACAAGATAAAAACAGAAATAAACCAAAAATGTGTTGTCTGCAAAAATGAAGGAGGGCTAGGATGACGCAAAAAAAAAGATGTTCTTCCTCAATATTTTGTTTTCCAGTAAATATCTTAAATTAAAATACATTTACTGGAGAAGCAAAATGACTGAAGATATTAAGACTTGTTTTCTGAAGAATGTGTCAAAAAAATTAAGTGACTTCCTGCTTAAAACAAGAACAAATATCTGCCAATGGAATTCAAAGGGAAAACAAGATTATTTTTCTGAACCAATTGGCACAATTTAGATGATATTTTCTGGAACATAAACAGATCCGTTTGGTCAAATGAAAGTTCATTTCTGGCCAACAGTTGTAAGGTAATGAATGTTTTCTAGTAACTTCCTCCAGTCGAGGCCGCAGACGAGTGGTTGAGCTCATTCAGACACAAGTGTGTGGTTCCAGCACTGACTGATGGGTAATTTCTGAGAGACATTCTGTCATTATTTACCTGCAGCACCAAGTTTGATGCAAAAACAGCTGTTTCTCGTGTTTGTGAAAGAAATGCTCAGCGAAGGAGACCATCATCAGCGAGAAGATTCTTAAATATTCCACATCTATTTAAATGTATTAAGAGACGTACACATTTGATCAATTCATTGATCATTTTCTCCTTCTTGTTTCACAGAAAATGGGTTTAACAACAGCATAAAACTAAATGAGTAATTTTGATTAATAAAACCAGCAATGAGCTGCATTGCATTCAGTAGATTTTCTTGCTCTGCACTGAAACAAAATCATGACAGAATATTAATTCTTCAGCTCGAGACGTCCATCAGGTGCTTGTAAGAAACATTATAAATCATCATTTGTCACTTTTCTACTAAAAGATCTCTTCAGTGGTAGTGAGAGTCACTCAGTTTCCCAAAGAAAACATCATCATCATCATCATCGTTTACTCATTCTCAGATTATCATGTGTCACAATCAAAGAGCTTTATGTGTGTTTTGTCTTTGATGAGAAGTGATAGATTAGAAGTGTCACTTTACTTATTATCCTGTATTTATGATTGATGTCAAGTCTTCTTTCAAAGAGAATAAAATGACTGATGAACATAATCCGGATGAGTGTGAGACATCAGATCTCTCGGGTTCATACGTGTGCCGTGACCCTGTGACCCCGTCAGTCTGCAGTAACACTTTATATTAAGGTGACGTACTTACATTTTACTTACTCAAATAAGTACTGAGTAATAATAATTAACTATAAACTGCGTGTTTTTGCTCACACCCAAATTTGACAAGCTATAATAAATGATCTGTGGGGTATTTTGAGCTGAAACTTCACAGACACATTCTGGGACACCAGAGACTTATGTTACATCTTGTGAAAGGGGCATTATAGGTCCCCTTTAAATTAAGTTTATTTTTCTGACCTCATTGGCAGATAAAGTCTTAATATCTTCAGTCATTTCTCTTCTCCAGTAAATGTATCTTGATTTAAGAATGTTTAGATTTTTGTGCTGAAAACAAGACAGAAACACTGAGGAAGAACATGATTTTTGTCAGCATGTAGTACAAGGAGTTTTTTATGAAATTGGTGTTGCAGAAACACGGGAAGAACAAGCGTCAGACGGGAAGCTTCTTCACTGTTTCCCCCTCACTGTCTTTGAGTAAAATATAATGTTAGATATTTTTTCTTTTATTTTAGGCCATGTTTGTGAGATTCAGCCTGTTTGTCTTTAACCCAGTGACCTTCAGCAGTGTGTTTGTCAGCACTAAACTCCCACAGATTAAACCGCAGATATTAGAGCGCAGACGAAGCCCTTACCGGACGTGCTCACACTGTTCCCAGTATTACTGTGTTTTGACTTTTGTGGTCTGTTTTAGAGTCGGATCGACACATTCTCAGCTCTGCGTTCGGATGAATTCACACGCAAAGTGGTTAATGTTAGTTTATCATTAACTCTGGAGTTACGGGCGATTGTTCGCTCTCATGATGATTCAGTTCTACAGAAGCTGAATCTATGTTTAGAAATCAACATAAAACACATGAAGAGGGTCGGATGGTTTTACACATTCCTCTTTTGTAGTTTTTTTTAATCATAATGTCATACATGATCTGAAGAGGGTTTGCAGAGGGTTTGTGATGCCGGTATGAGCGCTTCCTCATGTTCATCAGGCTGATCGACTCCTTGAACTCTTGATGAACTGGTGAACGTCTGTGAATCACAGCGATGATGTGCAAATGATCAGCATGAGGAGAACAGCTGATTGTGAGGAGATTTCTCTTTAATTAGTGCAAGACGACAGAGCTCTGAATCATGTGTGTGTGTATAGTGAGTAAGTGTGTATGTATGTATGTGTGAGTGTGTATAATGTATGTGTGTGTGTGAGTGTGTATAGTGTGTGTGTGTGTGTGTGTGTGTGTATGTGCTTGCAGGTGTGCGTGTTTTTGTGATTTATGAGGACACAAATGTGTATAATGACATTGGTATTACACTGGTATTACGACGTAAACATGAAATATGAGGACATTTCATGAGTCCTCATTTAAAATAGCTTTAAAAACATACTAAACAGTGTTTTATTAAAAATGTAAAAAAGCAGACAGTTTCCTGTGATGGGTAGAGTTAGGGGTAGTGTAGGGCGAGAGAATGTACAGTTTGTACAGTATAAAAACCATTACGCCTATGGAGAGTCCTCACTAAGATAGCAAAACAAACCTGTGTGTGTGTGTGTGTGTGTGAGTGTGTGTGAGTGAGTGTGTATAATGTGAGTGTGTATAGTGTGTGTGTGTGTGTGTGTGTGTGAGTGTGTGTGAGTGAGTGTGTATAATGTGAGTGTGTATAGTGTGTGTGTGTGTGTGTGTGAGTGAGTGTGAGTGAGTGTGTATAATGTGAGTGTGTATAGTGTGTGTGTGTGTGTGTGTGTGTGTGCCCACACATGCTCTACTGTCTCTAAAGCCAAGACGTGACACCTGCTGAATCACCAGTGAGATTCACCTGAGTCATTTAGATAAATAGAGGCATCAGCAGCAGCGAGACACACAGAGCCGCTGAACGCTGAAGCTTCACACACTGACGCTTGAGCTTCACTCAAAGCATGTTTAAAAGTCTTTGCTTGCTCTTCTTTAGAGACGGCCAGGTAAGAGAGCATGTTTCTGCTGTTCTTGTGTTAATATGATGATCTTACTGAAATTATGTTCTGGGCTGTAAAGTGATGCGTGTGGGTCATGTGGTTTAGCGTGAGCGCTTCACATCAGTGTTATATTAACATTGGCACAACACTCTGTGTGTTATATCAATTAATTATTCATTAGCACCGGCTGCTCTGTTTTGGATGATGAGACGACACTGCGAGAGTATTAATAACTGAGGTTTAGATAACATTAATGATGTTTCATGTTGATGTCTCCTCACCGGGCCGTCAGCGGGTCACGACCTCCAGCGATGGCCGATTCTCAAACATTGACGTTTGGTCTCAACTGAGATTTTCCAGCTTTTCCTTCAAAAATTTTCCTCACTGTTCACACAATTCATTCTCCTGCTTTGTATTCAGCATCGCAGGTCTGAAAAACACAAAAGTGGGTCAGAAGCGAATAATTTCTTGAGCCCAGCCGAATGTCAGAAGACATGAAGGTTCTGAGGGCATTTTAATAACCGCCACCAATATTCAGCCCCGCGGACGGACAGGCGGAGAGCAGACCAGCGACTGCAGGCCGAACGCGTGCGTCTAATACCGCATGTAATTTCAGCGCCGGAACCAAGACGTTTTAAGTAAGCCCTCGCAGTGCACTCATATGATGAAATGCATCGAGGCATTTAATGCTAAACAGAAGTCCCTCCAAACACGACACACGGAGAAACACATCAGTCTTTTAAGCATCAGTCAAATCGTGTGTATTGTTGAGGAGCGTGTGCTGCTGCACTGCAAAAATGATGTTCCTCCTCAGTATTTCTGTCTTGTTTTCAAGCACAAATATCTAAACATTCTTAAATTGAGATACATTTACTGGAGAAGAGAAATGACTGAAGATATTAAGAAAAATGCATCCAAATTAAGTCAGTTTATGCTTAAAACAAGCAGTCTAACAATCCTTTAACAGATTTGAATTATAGAAGTAGATAACGTGTTATGTGTATGTCAGGTTAAACAGATGTGTTTTTAGTCTAGATTTAAACTGACAGAGTGTGTCTGCTTCCTGAACAATGCTAGGAAGACTGTTCCAGACTGTTCCAAAGTTTAGGTGCTAAATAGGAGAAGGATCTGCAGTTGATTTTGATATTCCAGGTATTATCAGCTGGGAATTCTGAGATCGCAATCGACGTGAAGGACTATAATGAATTAAGAGCTCGCTCAGGTACTGGGGAGCTAAACCATTTAGTGCTTTGTAAGTAATTAGCAAGATTTTAAAATCTATACGATGTTTAACAGGAAGCCAATGCAGTGTTGACAGAACTGGGCTAATATGGTCATACTTCCTGGTTCTAGTAAGAACTCTAGCTGCTGCATTTTGTACGAGCTGTAGTTTATTTATCAGGCGAGCAGAACAACCACCCAGTAGAGCGTTACAGTAATCTAGCCTTGAGGTCATGAACGCATGAACTAACTGTTCTGCATTTTTCATTGAGAGCATATGTCGTAGTTTAGATATATTTTTAAGATGGAAGAATGCGGTTTTACAGATGCTAGTAACATGGCCTTCAAATGAAAGATTGGTATCAAAGAGCACACCCAGGTTCCTAACTGACGACGAAGACTTCAAGTGTTAGACAGTATTCTAGGTTATTACGTGAAGAAGTTTTTGGTCCAATAATTAGAATCTCTGTTTTTTCTGAATTTAGTAGTAGGAAATTACTAGTCATCCAATTTTTTATGTCAGCTATGCATTCCGTTAATTTTGTGAATTGGTAAGTTTCATCAGGGCGTGAAGAAATATAGAGCTGAGTATCATCAGCGTAACAGTGAAAACTAACGCCATGCTTCCTAATGATATCTCCCAAGGGTAGCATGTACAGAGTGAACAGCAACGGTCCTAGTACTGAGCCTTGCGGTACTCCATATTGAACTTGTGATCGATATGACATGTCTTCGTTTACTACTACAAACTGATAACGGTCAGATAAGTATGATTTGAACCATGACAGTGCAATTCCACTAATGCCAACATCATTTTCGAGTCTATTTAAAAGAATATTGTGATCAATAGTGTCAAATGCAGCACTAAGATCCAGTAACACTAATAGAGAGATACAACCACGATCTGATGATAAGAGCAAATCATTAGTAACTCTAATGAGAGCAGTCTCAGTACTATGGTACAGTCTAAATCCTGAAATCCTGAAACTGGAAATCCTCACAGATACTATTTCTTTCTAAAAAGGAACATAGCTGTGATGATACTGCCTTTTCTAGTATCTTTGACAGAAAAGGTAGATTCGAGATTGGCCTGTAATTGACTAATTCTCTAGGATCAAGTTGTGTTTTTTTAGTAAGAGGTTTAATAAAAGCCAGCTTAAAAGTTTTCGGCAAGTATCCTAGTGATAAAGATGAATTAATGATTTTAAGAAGAGGATCTATGACCTCTGGAAGCATCTCTTTTAATAGCTTAGTCGGTATAGGGTCTAACATACATGTTGTTGACTTTGATGATTTAACAAGTTTAGACAATTCTTCCTCTCCTAAAGCAGCGAATGAAATGAATTTTTCCTCAGGGACACTACAATGCACTGTCTGACGCAATAGTGTAGTAGACGGTTGCATGGTTATAATTTTCTCTCTAATATTATCAATCTTGCAAGTAAAGAAGTTCATAAAGTCATTACTGCTGTGCTGTTTGGAAACGTCAGAAGTTGAAGCTTTATTTCTTGTTAATTTAGCCACTGTATCAAATAAATACCTAGGGTTGTGTTTATTTTCTTCAAAGAGAGCCAAAAAGTAAGCAGATCTAGCAGTTTTTAAAGCCTTTCTGTATGCAGTAACACTGTCCTTCCATGAAATGCGAAAAACCTCTAGTTTTGTTTTCTTCCAGCTGCACTCCATTTTTCTGGCTGCTCTCTTAAGGGCCTGGGTGTGTTCGTTGTACCACGGTGTTGGACCTATTTTCTTAATTTTCTTTAAAGCGCAAAGGAGCAATTGATTCTAGTGTGCTGGAAAAGAGTCAATAGTTTCTGTTGCAATACTGAGTTCTTCTAAGCTATCTGGTATGCGAAGAAGATAAAACTGATCAGGAAGATTATTTAATCCTTCTGATTATTAATCTTTAGTGGTAGAAGTGATAGTTCTACCATGTTTATGAGATCCATATCTGAGATGTCATCGCTCTGCTGCAGAATTTCAACGCTATCAACATCGATTCCATGTGTCAATATTAGATCTAAAATATGATTACGACAATGAGTGGGTCCTGACACGTGTTGTATAACTCCAATAGAGTTTAGAATGTCTATAAATGCCAATCCCAATGCGTCTCTATTATTATCTACATAGATATTAAAATCACCAACAATTAAGATTTATCTGCAGCTAGTACTAACTGAGATAGAAAATCAGAAACTTTTTTGCCATATATCAACAAAATATCAATAGCCAGTGCAGTGAGTTTGGGACACAATTACGTAAGAGGGGAAGTTATTCTGATTCAAGATTACGAGGCACACAAATTTAAAACAATAATGATGTGCACGGATAATTCATTTATAATAAACACTACAATACTCCATAAAAAACATGCTTTCATGGTGACTTTAAACCATCTCAGATGGTCTTCATGAGGAGGCTGAAACACTCGTGTCTGTAGCACACACACACACACACACACATGCCACTAATGCACTGAAGTTGATCTGGGACCATCCTGGAGCGACTACACACTTAACACACCCTCACACACACACACACACTCAACACACACAGCGCTCATACAGTCGGAGCTGTCAGCTGTGTTTTTGTTTTGGGCGGCACAGCCATGGTAATGTCCTCTGAGAAGAGCGAACGAACGCTGAGTTTGGCACAACACAATACTGTTGATTTTACAAGAGAATAAACACAAGCAGCATTCGTCCGTCCATGTGTGTGTGTGTGATTATGAGCCTCACACCCTGCGTTGAGTTTCACCCAATGACGACAGTAACTTTGAACTAATAATGATTGTGTGTGTGTTTCATAAGTAAGCGTGTGTGTCGGTGGTGTGATTGTGGGACGGGCGGGCGGAGAGTGTTTTGGCAGTGCTGAGGTTTTGTCATGAGCCTGGTGTTCCTCCCCCAGAGCTGCTGATGAGTCATGATGATCTTCACTCATTAGTGCTGTTCCCTACATACTGAACCTGAGAAAGAGAATAGCCAGAATCCGTCTGAGGTGAGAAATGAAATAAACACAGCAGAAACTTTCATGGCCGGACTTTGGTGAGGCGTACCTGCTTACAAGCTCACGTCAGAATGAGACGGACAAACACGGCCGCTGGAATCACGTCCTACAACAACAGTGATAGTTCAGCCACAATAAAATATTCTGTCATTATTTACTCGCCCTCATGTTGTTCAAACCCGTATGACTTACTTTCAGTGTCACTGAGCAGAATGTTCACGCTGCTCTTTTACATAATCTCCAAAAAGATCCATGCTAATATTATAACAGGCGTCCGTATGACCTGCACTGTGTCAATTCCTCTGAAGTCGTGCTTCATGTGAGTGTTTCTGTGGTGAGACTGAAGAAACACATTAGTCTCATTTTGACCCTTATTACACACACACACACACACTCACTTTAATGGTTTGTTTATCATTCGTTTGGCCTGGTTTAAGCCTCAGGCACTTCCACATCATTCCGGCACAGAATCACATGCAGAAGAGACACAGAGAGAGAGAGAAAGACGAGCGTCCGGCAGCCACTGACCCTGAAAACACACACATTAGATATCCGAGCTGTTCTATTTCTTCTCTTACACATCAGACTGAACTGTTACAAATGACTCCCTTGCATTAGTTGCAAACATCATGAAACGTGAGTGTGTTCAGCGATGAACTGCCCTTGAGAGAGCGCAGTGAAGAACACAACATAATCCTGCTTCTTTCTCTCCTTCTTTTTTCTTTTGGAGGGAAATGTTTGCCTGTGTTTTCGTGGTTGTCATGGACACCAGCACTCATGGCTTTATGAAATGACAAAATGGTTATAAAGTTACGTAACTTCATTCTACTAATTTCCCCATTAGAAGAAGCAGATTGTACACTGCTGTTACTGTAAATACGTTTGCTTTCACAAAAGACACACAGCGGTGAAAACGGGCTGTCAGAGAACATTACTGAGCATTATTTTAATTTGCTCACATCCATGAATCATCTTAATTTAATCCTAATAATCTTCCTGCTTGAACCAGCAAACAAAAATTATGTTCTAAGAATGTTTTGCTAACATTCCCATTAAGTTCTTAAAATATAAAACATCCAGTTTTTAAACGTTTTAAAAATGTTATGTGAACGTTAAAGGAACATTACATTGTATTATTCTTCAAACATTATGGGAACGTTACTTTTGAATGTTCTCTGAATGTCCTGAAACAAGTAGTAACGTTTAAAAAACGTTAGATGAACATCCAACTAAAACATTTCAGGAAAAACACGCTCAGGAACAATGTATAAATAATGTTTTTGTGCTAAATCTTTGAGAACGTTATTAAAGACCAGATAACTTTGAACAAACTTTCTATTAACGTTACTGGAAGAATGTTTGTTTGTAACTTTGAGAGAACCTTGCCAGAACATCAAGTTTCCTGTTCGCTGTGAACACAAGTTAAAGGGGTCCTTGATTATGGTTTGACTTTTTTAACTTTAGTTAGTGTGTAATGTTGCTGTTTGATCATAAACAACATCTGCAAAGTTACGACACTCAAAGTTCAATGCAAAGGGAGATATTTTCTTTTAAGGACTACAACAAATGGCTGGTAGGGACTACAATGAGCTTCTTCCCGGGTGACATCACTAAATCTAAAATTTACATAAACCCCGCCCCCGAGAACACACAACAAAGGGGGCGGGGCCATGTTGGGCTGCTTTAGAGAAGAGGAAGAGTTGTTGTAGTAGAGTGTTGTTGACATGCTGTCATTTTACACCGGACTGCTTCACAAACGAGGGTCAATTCAACACAAAAGATTAACATGACGGCACATGCTAGTGGATGAGCTGAATCAACTCCACAGCAACTACATAAATTTATCCACTAACCATTCAGAAACGTCTAAAAGTTGTAACTTCTTCCTGAGTCTCTCCATCAGTGTCGACTCCGGTTTGAACAATGTAAGGCTGAACACCGTTACTGACAATCCTCATTTTGCTGCGTGAGATTCTCCAGCTTTGTTGTTGTTGAGCGACAGAAGCGCGAGCTGTTAAAGCTCCGCCCTCTTCTGGAAAGGGGGCCGGGAGCAGCAGCTCATTTGCATTTAAAGGGACACACACAAAAACGGCGTGTTTTTGCTCACACTCAAATAAGGGCAAATTTGACAAGCTATAATAAATGATCTGTGGGGTATTTTGAGCTGAAACTTCACAGACACATTCTGGAGACACCAGAGACTTATATTACATCTTGTGAAAGGGTCATTATAGGTCCACTTTAATGTACACATGTAACAGAAATGTGTGAATGTGATCGATCAGAATCTGAATCTGCAGGATCTTCACTAACGTCAAAACTATCATCATGATCCACTAACCACAAACAACACCGTCTTCATCTTCTGCATCACTCATCTATAGTTTTAGCTCAATAGGACTTGATTTGATATTTTGTGATTTAATGAATGACATTCAGATATTACACCTGAATGATTTCAGTGTGTAAATACTGCCCACTGACAAACACAATCAGCTCCGATCTTCAGCAGACGCCGTGATTCAGACTGACATCACATCACATCACCTGTCGTACCATCCATCACCGCTGCAGCATCTGTGTGTGTGTGTGTGTGTGTGTGTGAGAGAGAGAGAGAGAGAGTGTGTGTTTACGTTGATCTATCAATATTCAATACAAAGAAGTGTTTTCTAATCATTGTATTTTGTTACCAGAAAACAAAATCACATCATCTTTACAGGAAAGAGGCAGCCTGTGATTTAACTGTCTGTTGTTTTTGCTGTATTTTATACAGTGTTCAGACGCTCTGGCAGAGGCTGATGTCGAGTGTTCATCACTGCTCACCTCAGTCTCAGCTCACTTTCATTACACACAGTTATTCAAACTGTTATGAAATAAATTCAAGTTTCTGTGCGTCTTCTAGCATCTCCAGAGGACGGAGAGCTTTAGATAAATATCTGACATCAGCAGCTCTGTAGTGTCTGTCCAACAAACCCGACACAATGTCGCTCTGTCTGAACGCTGGCGAGCAGATGTTGCTTTGTTTGTGAAAATACTATGGCAACATCACAACAAATATCCTGATCGAACCCTATGAAAAAAATCACCGGCACATGTGAAGCGCTGCTTGCGTTCATCACATCACACGCTGTCTCTAAAAACGTTTTCTCTTAGTTATGTGAACGTTAAGGGATTGTATTATTCTTCAAACATTATGGGAACGTTACTTTTGAATGTTCTCTGAACGTTCTGAAACAAGTAGTAACATTTATAAAACATTACATAAACATCCAACTAAAGTGTTTCATTAAAAAAGAATGTTCCCTGTCAGCATCTGTCTGTCTCTCTGGAATGAAGATCATGTGACCGTCTCACTGCGTTTGATCCGTCGCACGTCTTTCAGCAGAGAAGGTTCAAACAAAGTGAAGATATTCTAGAATTAGGAAGGAAATGTTGGTCTGTCTGTCTGTGTCAGTCACATTAGTGACGCTTTCATCACGTTGAGTTTAATCCGGTCCGCGCGCGTCTCCAGACTGATGTTTTTGGATTTATATGAGAGGCTTATTCAAATTTCATACAGCAGCCTGAAAATAAAGGCTGGCAGGAGAAGCGCGGATGGAAGGGAGAAGATGAGGATGCTCTTCTGTTTCCTAGTGTTTCCATTAAACAGCCGTTAATTAGTGTGCTAACGGCTGGAGTTCCTGTATTCACATCTGCCGGTCCGTGAGCGTCATTTTGGCCGAATCACAAACCAGAGTCTAAACTGCCTGTTACCATCTCTGGATCAGCAAAAGTAAAACCAGAAGAAATGTAGTACAAGCTGTTTTACATCTTCAAATCCTCCAAGATGGTTTCTTTAACAACACAGTTTTTGCAGCCAGATTACAAATCCGATTACGGTAATCAGGTTAGTGCATGAGTGTGTGGAGATGACATTGTGTGCTGATTGCAGTAAAACACGTTCTCACATTTCACTTAATCTCTTTTAATTACTCAACCGTTCCGTTTAGAAACTCCAACACAGTCCTGAGCGATTATCATCAAGTGCAGCATACAAGATCGAAGAGCGGCACTTTTTCATGTTCTCACTTCTGCAACAAAAGCCTCAATGACTGCACATGCACACTCATAATAAATGTCATTAAACTGGTTTAATTGCGGCCACACTGTTTTTACACAGAATTCAAATGCAAAACGGCTGAATGTATTTCTGAGAGTTAAGATTGATTGGTTTGAGCACCATTTTGTCAAGCAAAACAGAGTTTTTGAGGTGAGGCGATTCTCAATAGACTTTTCACTCATTCCCTCCACTTCTGCAGTTTTCCTTCTCCTTCACTCATTTTCCAGTCATCTTGAATGTGGAATTGTCAATGCAACACATTTTTTTGAGAGAACATCACATAAGTTAACTTTATAATTTGATGTAGTTTTCCTAAAATGGTTTTGTTTGAAATCACTATTATGGTGATCAGTGTTCATTTTGGTTGGGCTTTGATTATGTTTCTAGAATTCTCTTCCTATTGATGCAGCAAGACATCACAGTTATTTGTGGTTTCAAAAGACGAGAAGTAATAAATAGGTTGCTTTTAAAATGTGACCTAACTTCTAAGTAGATCATTGACTAGTCTACTTTTCATGTAATT
The DNA here is from genome assembly GCF_019924925.1 of Ctenopharyngodon idella. NCBI lineage: Eukaryota > Metazoa > Chordata > Actinopteri > Cypriniformes > Xenocyprididae > Ctenopharyngodon > Ctenopharyngodon idella. The sequence continues at coordinate 41,618,003 of NC_067224.1, forward strand.
ATGATCGATCAAAATTGTATTGCTAAAACTTGTCATACACACTTTGTGAAACAGCAAACTTTTAATTGGGTTCATATAATCCACCTGTATTGACAATATCTTGCAACTGATCTCGCTTGAGTCACACAGATGTCAACATTCAGCATGCAAAACACAACAATGGTAACAATTACATTTCATTTATTATTTATTTAATTGTAACAATAACAATTTTATTTGGATTTGCTTAATTTATTCATACCGCAATGCACACTGGGATTAAGTAATTCTGAGTAGCTATAACTCTTCTATATAAGAGTAACTCTACTCTGTAAAGGTCTTTTTTAGTTACTAGAACTCATTCTATTGCTATTTCACTTTACTTAATTTTTTTTAATGTAAATCGGTTTGCAGTTTTTTTTTAAGTAAGGTTTAAGGTTAGGTTAGGTTAAGCTAATTAGATTTTACAGTGTATATACTGTAATCAGTAAGGCCATATCCGACTCATGTGATTTGAGTGTGTGTGTGTGTGTGTTTGACCAGTTGCTCATCTGCTGTGAAAGCAGTGACACATCAGTGTTTGAGAGCATCAGCACACACTTCATGACGCTAAAACAAAAGCGCAGTATTTTTAGAGCTGCTCTCTGCTATAAATGGTTTTGTTTAGACGGCTGAATGGTTAATCTGTGAACAGCAGTAGTTAGTCATCGACCGGTGCTGAATGATGTTACGATGACACGCAAACTGCTCGAGTGTGTGTGTGTGTTTTGTTTTTTTTATCATATTGCATTAATTATTTTAGCTAAAAGACATATCATCATCAGATGTACAGTTGCAAGAAAAAGTATGTGAACCACTTGCAGAATCTGTGAAAATGTGCAAAATTTTAACAAAATAAGAGAGATCATACAAAATGCATGTTATTTTTTATTTAGTACTGTCCTGAGCAAGATATTTTACATAAAAGATGTTTACATAAAATCCATAAGACAGCTGAATTTATTAAAATGACCCAGTTCATAAGTATGTGAACCATTGATTCTTAATACTGTGTGTGGTTACCTGGATGATCTACGACTGTTTGTTTGTTTTGTGATGTTGTTCATGAGTCTCTTGTTTGTTCTGAGCAGTTAAACTGAGCTCTGTTCTTCAGAAAAATCCTCCAGGTCCTGCAGATTCTTCAGTTTTCCAGCATTTTTTGCATATTTGAACCCTTTCCAGCAGTGACTGAATGATTTTGAGATCCATCTTTTCACACTGAGGACAACTGAGGGACTCAAACACAACTATTAAAAAAGGTTCAGACATTCATTGATGCTCCAGAAGGAAACACGATGCATTAAGAGTCGGGGGGTGAAAACTTTTGAACAGGATGAAGAGGTCCACATTTTTATTTCGCTTGAATATCATTTTTTTTTCATTTAGTACTGCCTTTCGGAAGCAACAGAAAATACTTGCATGTTTCCCGGAAGACAAATTAAATACAATTTACCTTGATCTTCAAATTCCAAAAGTTTTCACCCCCTGACTCTTAATGCGTCGTGTTTCCTTCTGGAGCATCAGTGAATGTTTGAACCTTTTTTAATAGTTGTGTTTGAGTCCTCAGTTGTTCTCAGTGTGAAAAGATGGATCTCAAAATCATTCAGTCACTGCTGGAAAGGGTTCAAATATGCAAAAGATGGTGGAAAACTGAAGAATCTGCAGGAGCTGGAGGATTTTTCTGAAGAACAGAGCTCAGTTTAACTGCTCAGAACAAACAAGAGACTCATGAACAACATCACAAAACAAACAAACAGTCGTAGATCATCCAGGTAACCACACACAGTATTAAGAATCAATGGTTCACATACTTATGAATGGGGTTATTTTAATAAATTCAGCTATTTTTTTTTGTCTTGTGGATTATATGTAAACATCTTTTAAGTAAAATATCTTACTCAGGACAGTACTAAATAAAAAATAACATGCATTTTGTATTATCTCCCTTATTTTGTTAAAATTATCAACATTTTCACAGATTCTGCAAGTGGTTCACATACTTTTTCTTGCAAATGTACATTAGTGTAAATTCTTTTGAACAAAGTCTTGAATGTAAAATCTCAAAAATTTCAAAATCCATTTAAAATCCTAATTATAAAATACACTGCAAATATGTTGTTCTTCCTCAGTGTTTCTGTCTTGTTTTCCAGCACAAACATCTAAACATTCTTAAATCAAGATACATTTACTGGAGAAGAGAAATGACTGAAGATATTAAGACTTGATTAATGAAAAATGCATCAAAATGAAGTGAGTTTGTGCTTAAAACAAGAACAAATATCTGCCAATGGAGTCAGAAAAATAATCTTAATTCAAAGAGAAAACAAGATTATTTTTCTGTCTCCACTGGCAGATATTTGTTCTTGTTTTAAGCACAAACTCACTTCATTTAAACTCAGTGTAATGTGGCTGTAAAAGTATTTATCAGTCAGGTTTGTGTTGGTATCGGCTCCTCGTGAGCAGACGGTGTAACAGCACTTCTTACGTAACCTTTTCCATATGTGTAATAGTACAGTCTCCAAACCTTCTCCAGTGTTTCATATGCAACACATTAACTGTTGACCACAAGAGTTAAAGAGGAGAAAACCTTTCAGATCATCTCTAAAGAAATAAAGATGCATCTTTTCCAGCACATAAACCTCCAGCTGTTAAACAATTAAACACACAACACGTTTCTGGTATATCCCAGTGAGGTAGCTATTATTTTTCATATTCAGCTAATCATCAATAAACTCCGTTAACCCTCACTCTGACAGAACACACACATCTGTGACCTCGGCTGTTTTACCTGTTCATGCAGAAGTCTCTCTGCTCCGGATGCGTTATCTGGCATCCGTCTGCGGCCCGCGGGAGCGCGGATAACTAGCTTGTCACTGTGAAGTGTTTGCGACATGCCAATTTTTTTGCCAGCAGACGTCGTGCTGCATTTAGGCCTGCGGTGGGACGGCTGCGGGCATCAGCGGAGCTGTCAATCACTGTCACACTGAGCTCCGGGCCGCTGTGAGGAGCTGAAGGTGAGAGAGATTCAGAGAGCAGCAGCCGTACCCAAATTAGTCATCTTAATGAAGTAGGTTTCATTCGAAAGCTTGAACACTCAAAATTCATCCAATTTTTGTGATATAAACTTCATATTTGGTGAGACATGGCTTTGATTGTCTTGCAATTTTAGAGCCGAATTATTTTATAAAATATAGATTTTGTGTGAATCAAAAAACGTTTGCTTTACAGTAAACAAACTTCTATAATTTTTTACACTTATTTATTTTATGGCACACTGTGTGTTTTTGATAGTTCACTATTATGTTCAATGCACATCTGTATTAGTGTTTGATGGGGTTTTTTTATTATTATTTTAGATTTTTATACCAAAAAATAATGTAAAATGATGGTATTCTGGAAAGGTTTAGTATAATTGCATTGAATAATTTAAATGATTAAATTTGTGCATATATACCAGTCAAAGCATGATGTGAAACTAAAGAGTCGTTCTTGCTGCGCTGCAAAAAATGATGTTCTTCCTCAGTGTTTCTGTCTTGTTTTCCAGCACAAATATCTAAACATTCTTAAATCAAGATACATTTACTGGAGAAGAGAAATGACTGAAGATATTAAGACTTGATTAATGAACAATTCATCAAAATTAAGTGAGTTTGTGCTTAAAACAAGAACAAATATCTGCCAATGGAGTCAGAAAATTTAAATGAGTTTAACATTAACAAATGATAAAAAATAGAAACACAGAAAGTTTAATTTAGTATGCTAAATATTGAACTCCAAAAGATTAATTTGCATTACACATCTAATTTATTACACAGTTCCAAAATGTGTGAAATGGACATCTGGACATTTAATACTTTGTTGATCTTTATGTGTCTCTTGAAGTAACAACTTCAAAATCATTCAGACAGTCAGAACCAATAAAAACGAATTCTTCTTGTTTAATTGACAGTTCAGCAGTTAATGATACAGATGATGTGAGTGACTGATGAAGATCAATGAGTCAGTGTTTGGTTTGTGTCTCTCTGATGCTCATGTTCTCCAGCAGGATATGACATCATCGAAGAGCATCTTGAGCCTCAATGAAGGACAACCTCTGACCGTCCGAACAAAGAGTCACATGATCAATGACACTCATTTACAGCACCTAGAATAGCGCATTTTTCTAAATCCTAAAAGCGTTTCAATATAGATTTTCGACTGTAAATGTACATCAGACGGTCGTTTTACAGCGATTTAAACTGAATCTGTGGCGTTCTGATGAGATGTTTGTGCTGCAGGGAGGAAGAGCTTCGGATGGCCTTTACGTGCCTCACATGATTAGTCACATGACAGCTGAGAAAATCTAATTAAGACACGGAAGGGCAGTCGTCCGTCTCATTATGAAAGTGATCTGATGAACGTGCCGTTTAACCGCAGTGTTTTGATCCATAAAATGTCTTACATTTGCAGAAGTGACTGCGCTGCAAAAATGATGTTCTTCCTCAGTGTTTCTGTCTTGTTTTCCAGCACAAATATCTAAACATTCTTAAATCAAGATACATTTACTGGAGAAGAGAAATGACATGAGAGTATATCAAATCAAAATCTCTGAAAAATAATCTTGTTTTTACTTTGAATTAAAATGAATTTTTCTGACTCCATTGGCAGATATTTGTTCTTGTTTTAAGCACAAACTCACTTCATTTTGATGAATTGTTCATTAATCAAGTCTTAATATCTTCAGTCATTTTTCTTCTCCAGTAAATGTATTTTGATTTAAGAATGTTTAGATATTTGTGCTGGAAAACAAGACAGAAACACTGAGGAAGAACAACATTTTGCAGTGTGATTCACATAAAAGTTTAATACGAATCTAATAGTAAGTAGAAATGTGTGTGTGTGTGAGCGAGCACTAGATTGAGCTGCTTTATAGAGATAAACTCTATTAACTCTATCAACACTCATGGCACAGAGTTTCAGATTGTTTTTATCATCGTCTCGTGACTGTCAGAAGCCAAAGATTGTGTTTATATGTGATGGAGTGTGAAGTGTGTTTCAGCCCCGTCTGAGTTCTGCACTAGAAAAACTATAAACACACTTGTGAATTGTTCTCATCTCTCTCTGTGTGTGTGTGTGTGAGTGTGATTCAGTGTTGCTGTTTGTATTTGCTCTTTGTGTATCTGTCCGCATGTCCAGGCTAAAGAGGACAGACAAGTGCAGACCGAACATGTCACGGCGCGTTTGAGTCACGCTGCCCAACTTAGTCACGGCTGAAAATGAGTATAGACTCATCTAGAGGACCACACCTCCACACCTCCACACACACACGCACAAACACACACACACACGTCTGGTTCACTATCCTTGTAGGGACTCTCCATAGGCGTAATGGTTTTTATACTGTACAAACTGTACATTCTCTCCCCCTACACTACCCCTAACCCTGCCCATCACAGGAAACTGTCTGCATTTTTACATTTTCAAAAAAACTTAATTTAGTATGATTATTAATCCATTTCCCCCATGCGGACTGCTGGCTGCTCCCCACAATGTAGGCGATTTCAGGTTTTACTCTCTTTGTGGGGATGTTTGGACACACAACACTGTGACACACTTCCCACATCTTTTTTCAAGAGTGTGATCATTGAAAAAGTTGTTTTCAATCAGCTGAACAAATTCTTAAGCTTGAATGAAAATCTAAACTAAAAATCAAGTCAGGAATCTTGGTGTGATTCTGGAGTCAGACCTGAGTTTCAGTAGCCACGTAAAGACAATAACTAAATCAGCATATTATCATCTCAAAAATATTGCAAGAATTAGATGCTTTGTCTCCAGTCAAGACTTAGAGAAACTTGTTCATGCTTTCATCACCAGCAGGGTGGATTATTGTGATGGACTCCTCACTGGCCTTCCCAAAAACACCGTAAGACATCTGCAGCTCGTACAGAACGCTGAGCAGAAGCAGAAAACATGAACACATCACACCAGTCCTCAGGTCCCTGCACTGGCTTCCAGTTGCATTTAGAATTGATTTTAAAGTACTGTTACTTGTGTATAAATCACTCAATGGCCTAGGACCTCAATACATTGCAGATATGCTCATAGAATATAAAGCTAACAGATCACTCAGAAATATCAAGGGTTCGCTCTAAACAAGAGTTTTCTTTTATCTGTTACGCCAGCCGCAGCTGAACCAGCTTCCAGAAGAGATCAGATGTGCTCCAACAGCAGTCACATTCACATCCAGACTCAAAACACTTCTGTTTACGCTGTGCTACATCCCAACTGACTGCACTGTATTTTATTTATGTATGTTTTTTATCAATTTTTTTATCAATATCAATTTTTATTCTCCACTTTTATTGCTATTTCTATTTTTATGAACTGCACTGTATTTTCTTAACTGTTTTAATGCATTTTATATCAACCTTTTAATTCTTATGTGTTTGTTTCCTTTCTATGTAAAGCACTTTGAATTACCATTGTGTATGAAATGTGCTGTATAAATAAACTTGCCTTGCACAAAGAGGTCAAAATCCTTCAGCCCAAGACTTTGATTTCATGAAAATTAGAAAGAAAGTGGCAGAGAATCTGGACTGCAGGGTATTATGGGACGTGATGTGGCATAAAGACACGGAGATGCTTCTTACAGGTATTGGTAATTTCTAGTTAAACATGATTTACGTTTATTAATCTGTGTGTGTGTCCATGAAGACAAACTGAAATCAGCAGGATTTCAGTTATATACACTCTTACACTGAACAAAGCAACTGTTGTAAATCTATTTGTTTTGCAGCGAAGCAACAGAAGAATCATTTTCAGTTCCCCAAAGAACCTTTATTTTTAAGAGTGTATAAATCAAATGATCTCATGACCCTGAGAACTTCACTAGATCTGAAGAAAACGTGCAGAACTCACGGGCCGAACGCGGGTGTTTTCCTCCAGAAAGAGTCTCTTCTGCTCTCTGTGTTTCGTGTTCCTCCTTCAATCAGCCGTTCCAGAGGAAGATGAGCCAGACAAACACTGTAAGACACAAACACTGATCTACGGGGGCCGTGACAGATTCACACACACGTGAGGACAGAAGGGAAGGAAAAACCTCCCTCATGTCAAAATGTCTGAGTGTTCTCGTGGCCGCATTATACTGTGTTTGAGAATAAACAGGCAGGACAGACGCTCATCATTTATGGGTTTAATACAAACATCAGTGGCAGCATAAATGTGCTCTGAGCAATTCACAATCCCAGAATCCCCGACCTCAACCCCGGCGTGTCCCTGGTGTGCTTCTATTTTAGAAACGCCGCTCTATTCTTCTGCTTTCTGCTTCTGCTGAAGCCTTCGAGATAAATCCCTGCTGTCAAATGTTATCTTTGAAGGCCCAGAGCAACGTTTGTCTGGAAGGCTTTTTGATTATTATTTTCATCTGCTTAGCAGAACGGAATATCATACGGCAGATGTGATGTAAGAGTTTAGTGGGTCGCATTGCATTGATTTACTCCAACTAATGTTAAAATAAGTCTTCATATCCCTCATGCTGCGTCAAAACACGACGAGATTCAGCCACGGAAATAACTTCATTTACACTTGGAAAGAAACAACCCCGGCTCACTGGACAAAACATAACGCTGGTGACATTTCTGCTAAATTATATTATGTTTCACAATACTTTTCAAAGAAAAACGTCCAGTGATTGGTGCTCAACGTGGGTTCAGTATTTTATCCAACAGACATATTAGCAGATGTCATCATTGCCACGGAGACCAGTGGACTGATGACATCAGTGAATGATATCACGGTCTACGCATCACTTCCCCCACTTTCCGGCCGCCCGAGATGCTTTAATTATCAGGAGGTGAAGGGTCACACAGTATTTCTGGACACTCTTACCAGATGATCTGAATCGCTCAGGCTCCACAAAACTCATGTTTAGTGACACATCTGCGTTTTTAGCCTTTGGTCATTTCATATCATAATATCTCCTCACCTGGTTTACAAAATATTATACATTTGATTAAAGGATTAGTTCAGTTCAGAATTAAAATTTCCTGATAATTTACGCATTACGTGATCACGTTGGAAAGGTCACGCGTGACGTAGGCTGAAGTACCGCGGTAGAGCGAAAAACTCATTTTCTCCTCCAACTTCAAAATCGTCCAACATCGTTGTTTTACCTTTTTTTGTAAAGGCCGTTTGACTTAGTCTTTGACGTTCACTTTGGATCAGTACTTCCACCTACGTCACGCGTGACCTTTCCAACGTGATTACGTAATGAGTGGAGCATCACAGAGCAGTGCAAGACGAGCATTTGTGCTTAATTTTTATTATTTTTTAGAAAATGTCAGATGGTTTCTCTAGATAAGACTCTTATTCCTCGTCTGGGATCATGTAGAGCTCTTTGAAGCTGCACTGAAACTGACATTTGGACCTTCAACCCGTTGAACCCCAGTGAAGTCCACTATATGGAGAAAAATCCTGGAATGTTTTCCTCAAAAACCTTCATTTCTTTTCCACTGAAGAAAGAAAGACATGAACATCTTGGATGACATGGGGGTAAATTATCAGGAAATTTTCATTCTGGAGTGAACTAATCCTTTAAGATGTACACTTTATAGAAACATGCCTCGTTTATTCATGCGTGTGTTTCTCAGGTTTCAGCGCTCTTTCCTTCTGCGGATGTTGAGCTCTGAGAGATACAGACAGGAAAGGCTGAATTCATCTTTAATGTTCCTCATTCGCTGATTTATTTGGCACATATTGTATCGGTTAATAAGAACATGAAGACAGATTGTGAAAGAGACAGAAATCAAAACAACTTAAGTTTAAAGTAATTGCTAAATGCATTATTAACTAATTAAATTACTAACAAGTATATGGGAGATATTTAAGCAGACAATATAATCTGGTATCACTTCAGAATAATGGTCCTGTGCAGGAAGTAATGCAGGACTAATGAGTAACACTACTTTAACACTACTACTATTAACTAATATACAAACTAGCTTAACCGATCAGTAATCAATTTTAAGAGATAGTTCATTATTAGGTAATCAATAATTACTGAATGAGATTGGCATCATTAAGAACTAATAGGTAACTATGACAAATTATAAAGAATTACTAATTGATTACTAATCACAATATTACCGTGTCTGAGAAGTGAGCAATTGCCTTTTTTTACTCTCGACGTGGTCATAAAATCCATCCCTAATTACTCAAGTGTTACTATGCAGGAAGTGATCTGGAACATTATTTTAAAGTGAAACATGTATAAGTGTTGCACTATAGGTAACACTTGAGTAATTAGTGATGCATTTTACACTGCAAAAATGCTTTTCTTACTTGGTATTTTTGTCTTGTTTCCAGTCAAAATATCTAAAATTCTTAAATGCATTTTAGAGAAAAATAACATATGACGAAAAAAAGAAAATAAATCATGTTTTCTGTTCGCATTAAGATTATTTTTCCTACCCCATTGGCAGATAATTTTACAAGTTTTATGCAAAATGTACATAATTTAGGATTTTTCCCCCAGGAAACGACTAAATATCTTGATTTAAGAATTTTTAGATATTTGTACTTGAAATAAGACAAAAATACTCATTAAGAAAAGCATTTTTTTGCAGTGTATGACTATATTCAGAGTAAAAATGATGAATGATTACATCTCAGACACACGATGATGTTCTTTATAATTTGTCAGTTAGTTAATAGTTATTAATGAGGCTAATCTCATTTAGTAATTATTGATTACCTAATATATCTCTTTAATTTGATTACTGATCAGTTAAGCTTGTTTGTATATTAGTTAATAGTAGTAGTGTTAAAGTAGTGTTACTCATTAGTCTTGTATTACTTCCTGCATAGTTACTTATTAATGACGGACCATTATTACAAAGTGTTACCTATAATCAGATAATTATCTAGTGATAAAATTACTAATAAATAACAAGGAGTCTCAATTAGGCTGACAAACTCAAATATTGTTGTCAATCAAACATGATTATTGGAGTTCGTTTTACAAGAAAATACTAGTTTAGTTTTTCTACTTCAAAATTTCACTGTTAATACTTGCAGATTCGTTGTAATTATTTGTGAAATTTACAAGCAATTTCTGACTGAGAACTGTTTACATCGAACTAATAAAACTAAAAAACATTTATTAAAACTACAGAAAGAGCAGAAATCAGTAACCAAAACTGTCAGCAATAAACAGGAAAAATCATGTTCTTCCTCAGTGTTTCTGTCTTGTTTTCCAGCACAAATATCTAAACATTCTTAAATCAAGATACATTTACTGGAGAAGAGAAATGACTGAAGATATTAAGACTGAAAAAATCATCAAAATGAAGTGAGTTTTTGCTTAATATCTGCCAGTGGGGTCAGAAAAATCAACTTAACTCAAACTGATTGATGCATTTTTCATTAATCAAGTCTTAATATCTTCAGTCATTTCTCTTCTCCAGTAAATGTATCTTGATTTAAGAATGTTTAGATATTTGTGCTGGAAAACAAGACAGAAACACTGAGGAAGAACATCATTATAGAGACGAACAGACGCAGACCTGACGACCAACAACAAGCCCTAATTAAACACAAATCATTCCTCACCACTTCACAACCACTAACAGACTGTCAAGCTTTTATTTTCTTTATTTTTTTTCCCCAGCAAACATTAATACTAAGAACAGATGCTGTAAGTCTTTCCTCTGATGTTGTACAGTAATCTTCAGTGTTATCATATCATATCAAGAGCACTCAAACAGAATGAAGCATCTGAAATGGACGCAGCAGATTTGGGTGATGCTCATATTTTCCTGATGACGCTGCTTCACACCAGATTCTGTGGCTAATAAACCTCCAGCTCTTGAATATGACATTTGGATATGACAGATAAACACACATGTTCAGTTGGAGCGCAGTCTCGGGTCTGACCTGCTGTCCTGTTATCAGAGTCCCTCAGTGACCATCTGTCTCAGGAGGTGGACGCACACGAGACACAAACTCACAGTCTGCCATGAGCGCAGAGAAGAGATCCACAGGCAAACACAGAGCGAACGGGACTCCAGCTCCGCAGATGGACAGCAAGATTCCCGTTCCCGTGTTCGGCAGCCTGTCGTGATCGGATCAAACATGCAAAACTATCAGAGCCTCTTCAGTTTACATATTTAATCACCAGGGTCAAAGTAATTATAAAGAAATTCTTAATAAACATTGCCATCATTTTTCAAATTGAAATGTCTAATAAAGGAGCCGTCGTCCAGATTTACTTTAGATTCTTTTTGAGTGCAACAATTGCTTTTTTTTTTATATACTATATGCAAACAAGGAATAAAGCAATAGTTTATGGTTGGTAAGATGTTTTATTGCTTTTATTTGATTAAAAATACAGTAAAACAGTGAAATATTATTCCAATGTAAAACAGCTGTTTTCTATGTGAATATATAGTAAAGTGTAATTTATTCCTCTGAATTTTCAGCATCATTACTCCAGTCTTCAGTGTCACATGATTATTATCAATGTTCAAAACAGTTCATATTTTTGTGGAAACGGTGAAACATTTTATTTTTCAGGATTCTTTGATGAATAGAAAGTTCAAAAGAACAGCAATTATTAGAAATTTGAATCTTTTGTGACATTTACTGTCACTTTTGATCAACCAATTAATGCATCTTTAGTGAATAAAAGCATCAATCTCTTTTAAAAAAAGAATCTTGCTGACCCCAAACTTTTGAACGGCAGTGTAAATATATCCACACAAACTGAACTGATCTGAATAATGACTTGTTTGTGTTTTTAGAGCTGCTTTACAGCTGAAATTGAATGTCTCATATTTTATGAAGTTTGCATCATTGATTCTGTTTGAAGCTGCTGTGAATCAATCTGTACTGTATAAAGTGCTGTAGAAATAAAGCTGACTCGACTCTCACATGAATCTAATGTTGCAATCATTAACATGTTAGTGCTGAAGGAATATCTGTCATCTCGCTTCTGATTTCACTCAGTATCTTCAATTATTATCATATTAAGTGCATATGATTTTACAATAACTGAATATGTGCTAAAATTATTTTCTTGGAATAAAGGCACAGAGTGTTACAGCTTGAGATGGTTTGAATGAACAGGAGCAAGTGACTGTCCGTCTATTAATGAGACCTTTAACTCGTCTCATTACTGTCTCACAGACGCTGCCCTTCAGGAGGGGTCATTACAACATCATGACGTCACTGCTTTAATATCTGCCGCTGTGAAGCGTTACTCACGGACGGACAGACGCGACTGTAGGATCTCAGAGTTTGTCCTCTTCAAGTCTGAAAAACATAGAAAGAGCAGATTGAATGTTATTTTGACTGCTGTGCATGTGGTGAATCACACCGTGTTATGCTGAAACTCGAGTGAAAATGATTCAACGCCTTCTAAAGTTATCTGAGGCTTCTGCAATACAAAGTTCTGCTTCACGCTCTCTTTCAAAAGCTCAAACATGATCAAAGAGAACGTATGTGAACTCATAAACAGAGGATGAACACATGAGTGGAGCTGCTGTCAGCCTGCGTTCAGCTCTCTAAGACATTAAGGACAGAGAAGAGAAGAGGAAGAATGTAGACGTTCTCATCTGGACGAGGACTGTGGCGCTTCTCTTTGAGTCAGTGGGAGCAGCGGCCGCGACACGCCTCCAAACACCATTAAAAAGATGAAGATCTCCTGTGGATCTGAGCGTGACATCAGACCGGAGATAGAGACGAACATCTGCCCTCTGTCTGTCCTCATCACTCACACACATACACACACATACACACATACACACACACACACAAACTCATGCACATGGGCACACACTCACACACTCACATTAAAGGGTCAAGTGTTGGTGAAAAAGACACATCTTTAGCATTTTTTGAAAGCAGCTAAAGACTCGGCAGCTCGGGTTGAGTTCGGCAGGTCATTCCTCCAGCAGGGAACAGTCCAGTTCGCCTGAAGAACGCAAGCTTCTGGAGGACACACAGGTCTGAAGTAGTGAGTTTAGGTATAGTGTGCAGAGCCAGAGGTTGTTCTGTAGGCAAACATCAATGCCTTGAATTTGATGCGAGCAGCAATTAGCAACTAGTGCAAACTGTTAGTGTGTGATGTTGCTGTTTGATCATAAACAACATCTGCAAAGTTACGACACTCAAAGTTCAATGCAAAGAGAGATATTTTCTTTTACAGAAATCCCCATTTAAGGACTATAACAAACGGTTGGTAGGAACTACAACAAGCTTCTTCCCAGGTTGGTGACACTAACCCTAAAATTTACATAAACCCCTGCCCCCTTTGTTGTGTGTTCTCGGGGGCGGGGTTTATGTAAATTTTAGGGTTAGTGTCACCAACCTGGGAAGAAGTTCGTTGTAGTTCCTACCAACCGTTTGTTGGCCATGTTGGGCTGCTTTAGAGAAGAGGAAGAGTTGTTGTAGTAGAGTGTTGTTGACATGCCGTCATTTTACACCGGACTGCTTCACAATCGAGGGTCAATTCAACACAAAAGATTAACATGACGGCACATGCTAGTGGATGAGTTGAATCAACTCCACAGCAACTACATAAATTTATCCACTAACCATTCATAAACGTCCAGTTTCATTCTAAAAGTTGTAACTTCTTCCTGAGTCTCTCCATCAGTGTCGACTCCGGTTTGAACAATGTAAGGCTGAACACCGTTACTGACAATCCTCATTTTGGCTGCGTGAGATTCTCCAGCTTTGTTGTTGTTGAGCAACCGAAGCACAAGCTGTTAAAGCTCCGCCCTCTTCTGGAAAGGGGGCCGGGAGCAGCAGCTCATTTGCATTTAAAGGGACACGCACAAAAACGGCGTGTTTTTGCTCACACCCAAATAGGAGCAAATTTGACAAGCTATAATAAATGACCTGTGGGGTATTTTGAGCTGAAACTTCACAGACACATTCTGGAGACACCAGAGACTTACATTACATTAGGGCATTATAGGTGCCATTTACCACAAGCAGTTCTGTCTTGGTCCTTGTCTGTCAATCAGGCTGAGATGCGAGCAGCTACCGTTGGATCATCTGGTTGGAATGAGAGGTTGAGGCAGTGATAGGAAAAACCATGTTTCTGAATGACAGGTCCTAGTGATGTCATGTAGATGGAGAAGAGAAGCGGTCCAAGCACTGAGCCCTGAGGCACTCCAGTAGACAGATGTTGTGACTTCACCTCACCCCTCCACGACACCCTGAAGGACCTACCTGAGAGGTAAGACTTGAACCACTGGAGTACGGTTCCTGTTATGCCCTTCATCATGAGGGTTGACAGGAAGATCTGGAGGTTAACGGTGTCAAAAGCAGCAGACAGATCCAGCAAGGTGAGAGTTTCAGAGCTTCAATAACCGAGAGCAGGGCAGTCTCAGCTGAGTGGCTGTGTTTGAAACCAGACTGGTTGTTGTCCTGGGAGTTGTTCTGAGAAAGAAAGATAGAGATTTGGTTGAACTCGCTCAAGTGTTTTAGCAATGAATGGAAGCAGGGATACCAATCTGTAGTTTTCTAAAGGTGTTGGATTTAGAGTGTGTTTCTTAAGCAGTGGGGTTACCTGAGCCTGCTTAAATGCTGTGGGAAAGACACCAGTGTGAAGAGAGGTATTAATAATGTGAGTGAGTGCAGGTACAACTGAAGAAGAGACGGCCTGAAGGAGATGAGTGGGGATAGGATAAAGTGGACAGGTAGTAGAGTGATTGGAAAGGATAAATTTTGGAGACTTCTGCCTCCGAGAGTGAAGAGAAAGATGGGAGACTGTGTTTGCTGTTAAGATGTGTGTGTCAGTTTGCAGTGTGAAGAACTGGCCACTGATAGTTTTTGTTTTATTTATGAAGAATGTGGCAAAGTCGTCGGCTGGTAGAGTAGATGAAGGAGGGGCGAGGAGGACTAAGATGAGAGGAAAAGGTTTTGAAAAGCGTGCGAGAGTCAGAAGAATTGTTAATTTTGTCATTTTAGCAGTAGAGACATTTGCTGAGAAGGAAGAGAGGAGTGATTAATACAAACCAAGATCAGTAGGATCTTTCGATTTGTGCCACATCCTCTCTGCAGCGCTGAGTCTAGAACGAACCTCATGGAGAACATCAGATAGCCAGGGGGCAGAGGGGGTGGCGCGGGCTGGTCTGGATGAAAGGGGGAAAAAGTTGTCTAAACAAGATGTTAGAGTGGGGGAGGAAGAGTGGATGAGACCAAAGAGGATAGACACTCACTCTCTCTCTCACACACACACACACACACACACTAACCTCCTTTACATCTGTGCCATCACAATCTTCTTCAGACACATCGGAATCTTTTATCAGCTTCTGTAAAATCATGTTCTTCCTCAGTGTTTCTGTCTTGTTTTCCAGCACAAATATCTAAACATTCTTAAATCAAGATACATTTACTGGAGAAGAGAAATGACTGAAGATATTAAGACTTGTTTAATGAAAAATGCATCAAAATGAAGTGAGTTTGTGCTTAAAACAAGAACAAATTTCTGCCAATGGAGTCAGAAAAATAATCCTAATTAAAAGTGTTAGGGTCAAATTTTTTTCTGACCCCATTGGCAGATATTTGTTCCAAAAAACGTGTTCATGTACTATTTAATCAGAATAAGGGCTTATAATATGAAATGTTAACGAAACAAGCATGACTTGTAGTACTTCATCTCTAGGTAAATCACTGCATGCAGCTGCTGGTTTTTGTGATAATGCGTTCCTGCAGGGCTGGACACAAAATAACATGACATTCCCAGATTTAAAACTAAAGGTTAATGCAAATAATGAAGCCTGTAGGGCGGACTCGTGTTTCCCGTTAGCCACGTGTCACCGCTAATGTGGAGCAAACAGGTGCGTCTGACAGCAGGTGACCTTGGAGCGCAGCCGCGCGTTCATGACATCTTCTGTCCACATCGCTCTCTTTACCTGATGTTACTATCACAGACGTCAGAGGAGATCAACCCTGCGAAGAGAGCAGCGAGACCTGACGTCTGTGTCGAGTACAGCACTACCTCGCCGTAAATGTCACGGCTCGCCACGGGCCCGTGGTGCTTTTAGACATTAGCTGAGCTTTACACCGCATATGAGACTCGAGACTGATTCAAAACTCATACAGATCAGATGTTTGATGACTTTTACTTAGTGTCAGTCTCAGACAGACCAACTGATATAGATTGAGCACAAAAAAGCACGAGCTGATGAAACGCACTGCAAAAAATCATGTTCTTCCTCAGTGTTTCTGTCTTGTTTTCCAGCACAAATATCTAAACATTCTTAAATCAAGATACATTTACTGGAGAAGAGAAATGACTGAAGATATTAAGACTTGGTTAATTAAAAATGATAGGAAAAAACATGTTTCTGAAAGACAGATCCTACTGATGACATGTAGATGGAGAACAGAAGCGGTCCCAGCACTGAGCCCTGAGGCACTCCAGTAGACAGATGTTGTGACTTCACCTCACCCCTCCACAACACCCTGAAGGACCTACCTGAGAGATGAAAAATGCATCAAAATGAAGTGAGTTTGTGCTTAAAACGAGAACAAATATCTGCCAAAGAAGTCAGAAAAATAATCTTAATTCAAAGGGAAAACAAGTTTATTTTTCTGACTCCACTGGCAGATATTTGTTCTTGTTTTAAGCACAAACTTGCATTTTTCATTAATCAAGTCTTAATATCTTCAGTCATTTCTCTTCTCCAGTAAATGTATCTTGATTTAAGAATGTTTAGATATTTGTGCTGAAAAACAAGACAGAAACACTGAGGAAGAACATCATTTACAGAAGCACGGTTAGTAACTAGTTCCTCTGCCAGAATCCTCCCGTACGACCCGTGCTGTCCGTAGGATTGTCTTTAACGAGTTCTCATTAGCTTCTGAAGACGTCGCCATGGCAACAGAGTGACGCACACCTGCAGATGCCGGTCCATATGCACGCGGGCTGAAGCCGTGATGGATTTACCCATGAAAAACTATTCTGGACTTGAACTTTAACAGTCAGCCTTCCACTCTCTGTATCATCCAGAGAAAGTACGTCAATCATCAGAAGTGTGATGCAAACGCATCTGCTTCAGCGACTCGACTCACTCGACCGCCAGCAGTTCATCGCACTGAACATTGTTCATTAGATCAAATGTCTTCATCTTTATACAGTACAGACTGTTTCAAAGCTGTACTAATGTTGTAAAATTAATTTCAGCTATAAGCAGCTCTAAAAGCACAACAGTGTCATTATTCAGATCAATTCAGTTCAAGTTTTGTTCTCGTCAGTGCAGTCAGATCAATAATATCAATGAATATTAAGTGTCTTTTAAACCCAAACTCAAACGTTGTCCGTCAATCGTTTGTTTGCAAAGTGTGTTTTTGCATCTTTCTTTACAATAAACAACACTTGACTTATCTAATACAATGACATTCAGACATGAAGTGTGATTAAAGACTCGTCACATTTGTGTAGGACAGGAATGGAAATCTGGTTGATTTTCACTGTGAATGTGTGTTCAAGTTTGGTGAAGTTTGGTGAAGTTTGGCCCGTGTGACGCGTTCACATTCACTCCAGATCTGGTCACCTTCTTCACCTGCAGCATTTCACTGTGCGAAGGTCAAAGAATCAGTTTAACACAGAAAAAATCAGAGTGATTCACACTGGAATTCTGCAGACATTTCCTGCTCTTTCCCAGCTCTCGCTGTGGTTAACCTCGTGTTTCCTCACATACCTGACACCAACTGAGTCAGAACCGAGGAAGAGCTCAGAGAATGGGGAACTAGTCTCTGACCAGCTGTAGAGGACAAGAAACGCTGAAAACATCTCATTTAAATTCTGGACCGATACAAGTAATATTAAGTGAAACGGCCACAATAAGGTTTCATAGTTAATGCACTGTGAACTTACATGAACAAACAATGAAGAATTGTATTTTTATGAACTAACATTAAAAAAAGATTGATAATGCTGTTAAAAATATTGTGCTTATTGTTAGTTCATGTTAACATATGCATTAACTAATGATTAAGAATGGGATCTTATTATAAAGTGTCACTAGTAAAACTTCTCTATTCTCAAAACTAAAGCACAGATGAATTGGGTTGATGATAAAAAGGTGTTTTTTGTCATTTTTGGAGAGCGTCTGATCAGCATCACTGTATGGTGTGAACGTTCTGCTAAACATCTGATTTTGTGCTGCACTGAGGCAAGAAAGTCATCGGGTTTGAACATGGAGAGAGGGAGTAAATGAGGACAGAACTGACATACAAATAAAAGAAAATCAAGAAAGAAAGGGCGTCTTCATCTGGTTTTCAGTCCTCTGGCTCATGTAAAGGCAGCAGGTATCCACATCCCCCAGAACACAGCGCTGTGATTGAGGAGAGGAGGATCTAAATGTCAGCTGTGATATCAGATAAAACGAGCTGAACCTCACTGTGAGCACGACTCTCTCTCTCTCTCTCTCTCTCTCTCTCTCTGCGTCAGCGTTTGTTCAGCCCACCTCTGATGAGTCAGTCTCCCACTCGCTGACGCTCTCAGCCAATCAGAGAGCTCACTGCTGCCACTGCTGCCGTCAGAGCCCTGGTGATGAACACACACACACACACACACACACACACACACATTTTTTCACTACATTATTAGTGAGGACATTGCATAGACTTCCATTAACTTTATATCAGGTTATAACTTTATTTACTATTGGCAGATATTTGTTCTTTTTTAATCATAAACTCACTTCATTTTGATGCATTTTTCATTAATCAAGTCTTAATATCTTCAGTCATTTCTCTTCTCCAGTAAATGTATCTTTATTTAAGAATGTTTAAATATTTGTGCTTGAAAACAAGACAGAAACACTGAGGATCATCATTTTTTGCAGTGTGTGTGTTGTTGGATGAAGTGGAGTGATGTCCGTCTGAGGTTCAGCGCGTCTCATGTGTCTGTATCTCTCTCGTTTTAACTGTTATATGCGCGTCTCTGTATTGAAGGACACCGATGTGCTGAAGTCTTCGCCTTCTAAAACCCTCTGCTGGTGTGAGTGACGCTTCAGAGCGCTTCATAACCACCTTCACCAGGTTATAAACCTTCATCCTCTTCGGCTCATCATCAGCATCATCTATTAAAATCCAATCAAACTGTGAATGCTGTGACTGTTCTTTCTTTCTAATCGAGTGCTGAAGGTCGAGGCTTTCTGAAGAGCTTCTGGCTGGTGACACAGTAAACTTCACTGAGCTGTTTGAGGAGGCGGTTTTAATTCCACTCAATAAACAAATTAACCCCAAACCGCTGTATGAATTTAGTTTAATGAAGATGAAAGTCATTGTAGTGGAAATAAGTGACTTAATCAAACTGGAGTTGAAGGAACAGAGACGTTCCACCTGCAGCTTTTCATGTTTTATCCTTTATCAAAAAGAAAAAAAAAATACATAAAAACAAACATAATTGCCTATTGTTTTGACCAAACACAGCAAATTAAATTACTGAAGAACCAGGGATTATGGGTAGTCAAGGCTTTTTCAATGGGCAGATACTACGATATGAGCTTCAAAGTGCTTCGCCTTTATTTAGCTTTGTATATGTCAAATTTACAGGTAAACACAATATTGCAATATTTACATTTTAATATATTCTGTATTAAATATTCCATATCAGAATTTACACGGTGATGTGAAAACCTCGTATATTTCACTTTTTTTCCTCCATAACTCAACTTACTGTTGGTCACCCTTTACATCCGTCTGTGGGCTTTGCAAATATCCAACCAATGAAAAGTTTTAAAAGAGCTTTGACTAAACCTCGTAACTCTATTGGCTCCTAAAACTGTCAGTCAAAATTCATAACTCCACCCCGCCTCTGTCGTGAGCGAGGAGTCGCAGTCGCGCGCAGCTTCTCTGCTTGTCTGCAATGCAAAGGTAAATAAAGAACTGGTCCTTTAAAAAAGTATAGCGTTTTCTTTACTCAAGAAACACCATATATATATATAAAGACTAATGCATTATGTACTTGAGGAGCGGAGAAGAGTGTCTTAGTCTGGCATTTGTCGTCGAGTCACAGCCAGATGTTTTTATAGTTTTTATAACATGAGATTTTGGCCAAATGACAGAAAAACTGAGCGCCCACATAGATACAAACAATAAACTTTATAACCTGTAAGTTGATGCACGTACTGCCTCAGGTGCAGCTACACTAATGACGGAAAAAACACGGCAAGTTGCTGGTCAAAAACTGATTTTGGTAAAATGATAATAATATAATGACACATGCAAGTTTATGATCATATATAAAGCCACAATATCAATTCTGAAAACACAGTGTTTGATTCCTCTCCATCCACACATACTTAAACTAATCTAACCAGCTAATCCACTAACGACCAAAGGTGGAAGAGAGTGTTCCTGTCGGATCCTGAACCTGGGAATCTGCACATGCTCAAAGCTCTCAGCACTGATTCATTTCCTGTGGACACTGAACACTTCCTTCCTGCCTACTGGAACTGTGTTTCATGTCATGAGTCACTGTCTACAGCTTCAGCTCTATCACACACACACACACACACACACACACACACACACACACACACACACACACACACACACACTCACACACTCACACAATGTCAAATCATTGGCTTTTATGAAAACCTGAAGCAGAGAAATTGTCGTCTATCCGTCTGAACGTATGAAGAGCTGATGAAGTTACAGACAGAACATCTATTGCTCGAACTGACCTGGGAAACTTCATCAAACACAATCACTAACTCTTCCTCAAACAGGCCCAGAATATTAACCTGCTACTTTTTAGAAATGATTTAGTTTCCTGGCAGACGATCCGATTCTGTGACTTTAAATGAAAGCCGGGCGTAACGGGCGTTTGCGTATGTATGGCAGGATTGGTCGTGTAGGCGTTGGGTTGGGCACACACTCACACACACACACACACACACACACACACACACACACACACACACACACACACTGCTATAGTCCCGGAGCAGAGCCCTACCCATAATCCCGTGCCAGACAAGAGAAGGGCATGAGAAACAGCAGCTCTGTTTGGGTGGGACGGCAAGAATGATTCCACCTCTCCATTTACTGACCCTGAACATCATGAGCGACGGACGCACACACTTCTGCCCAACTCTCTGCGTCAGAGCTTTTGGCCGCGACTCATTCTTCTGGTGAAGCAGAATAAAGTGAAGTCGGAGTCGCAGCAGAACAAACACGACACGCTGCGAACAGAAGAGAAACGATCAGTGTGGAAAACATGATTCAGTAAAACTAAGCAAGTCTCAGAACTCACTCACCTGAGCGATCTTACACTCATCATTCTTCTCATTAGTGCTGTTCATCAAGTCGAGTCAGCTTTATTTCCACAGCGCTTTATACAGTACAGATCATTTCAAAACAGCTTCACAGTCATAAACAGAAGTGTTAATTTGTCCACAAGCATCAGTCCTGATCTAGACTCATAATTACATAATACTTTCAGGTTTGACAGGTTTTTTCCATTTTTTCCTAGTGATAAAGAATGTTTAATTCATTAATGTTATTAAAATTAAAAATGAATTAAGACTAAATCCATAAAGTGATCTCATGATGGAACACTAACAGGTTCTACATCTGAATCTCCCGACGGAATCCTTTATGGTTCCATATTGAACCTGTTCTGAGATCAGTAATGAAGATGTTTGTGACCGTCTGCTGGTTCAGGATCAGTGATTAAAGTTTGACACACAAAACATCTAAAAACTGATTTGAGGTGTTTAATCTGTAATTCACAGCCTCAGGAAATAAACGACTAGATGAATAAATATCAACCTTCCTCTTACTTCTCTTAGAGAGAAAAACAGAGAAATGCAGAAGTGACTTTGAAGAAGAGATCTTAAATATGAACATTCTCACACACACACACACACTCTCTCACACACACACGAATGCACACGCACTCTCTCACACACACACACACACACACACACACACGCACTCTCTCTCACACACACACACACACACACACACACACACACACACACACACACACACACACAGGTTTGTTTTGCTATCTTAGTGAGGACATTGCATAGACTTCCACTGATTTTATATTAGGTCAATGATATTTTCTGTCACCTAACTCAACCCCTACTCCTAAACAGAAACATGTGCAAAACACTAGATTTAAATAAAAACTTATTTTTGGCTGATTTAAAACTAGTGAGGACCAGTCAATGTCTCACTAGTGGGTTGTCAAAGTATTTCACAATATAAGTGAGGACATTTGGTGCTCACAAGTATAGCCAAAACAAGTACACACACACACACACACACACACACACACACAGGTTTGTTTTGCTATCTTAGTGACGACTCTCCATAGGCGTAATGGTTTTTATACTGTACATTCTCTCCCCCTACACTACCCCTAACTCTACCCATCACAGGAAACTGTCTGCATTTTTACATTTTTAATAAAACATTGTTTAGTATGTTTTTAAAGTTATTTTAAATGTGAGGACTCATGAAATGTCCTCATATTTCATGTTTACGTCGTAATACAAGTGTAATACCCATGTCATTATACACATTTGTATAAACACACACACTCTCTCTCACACACACGTGTAAACACGATGCAGACGTCACTTCAGATCGGCGTGAGGAACTCTTGGCAGAGGCCTGTAACCGCAGGTCAAACACACTGAAGATGAGCGCTGCGATCGGGATGTCAGGCCCCGTCACAACTCCCTGATCACTGACATTTCCAAACGCTCACTGGAGCGAATTAAACACCATCATTACTGACACACATCTGAGCGTGCCGTCTGAACCCCAGTGCATGCTGGGTAACTGCATTATTCTGGATCCCTGCTGGAATCATTACCACAAACACTCCCAATTCCTAAAAATGATCCTCGAATTACAATTCAGGCCCTGAAATTGAACCGAGTAGTGAACAGGAACAAGAAATGAAATTTGAATTAAGGAAGTAGAATGAAAAATTAACTAAAATCGAAACAAATTACAAAATCCAAATTCAAGAAATAACTCCAATAAGTGATTTTTAAAGATTTTTAAACAAAAACAACTTTGAATGACAGCCTGGATTGACAGAGTTTGTGATGTTTTCTTGGCCTTACAGACAGGCAGGTTTATATATGAAAAACACTTAATTTCCCAGAATGCATTACCTGCTGATTTTCTCCGAGGTTAAAGGTCACGCGGGGCCTTGTTCTGATATGTTCAGTCACGTATGTACAGCTCCAGCTAACTGAACAGGAAACAAGAAAATCTTGATATATTTCAAAACAGCAATAAAATCTGTTATGAGTGAAAACATAAACCAGAGTTATCATAGTTATTAGTAATCTTTTGAATTAGATTTTATATTTTTCATTTTAGGTTTTTTATATATATATATATATATATATATATAAAATATATATTTATATTTAGTTAAATATATATAGTTATTTGCCATGGCAACATTTCTAAATTTTATTTATTTTTTATTTCAGCTTTCACCAATTAACAAAAATGTTTTTTAATAGTTTTAGTTTAGATTAACGATAACAATACTGACATGAACTGAAATAATGCTAATCCTGCCAACGAAACGCTATTCATACATGGAATTATTTATTAAACATTAATCTTTTATCATTTTATCAAAGCAAATGCCACTCGAGGCTGAACACGTCATCATAAGATTTCAAAATATGATTTCAAAGATCTGAAACAGTGAAATGAGGCTTTACTAAGTTCTGCTTCAGATTACTGCCAAACGCATTCTAGTGATTTCACCTCAGTTTAAGCCTCTCATTTTCCTGGTAAATGACTCTAACTGCTTACTTTCCTCTGATCTAACAGGAGTTCGTGATCACGTGCACATCATGAATCTGTTGCTGGGTGAGTTTCACGCGCCTCTGCTGCCCCCTGCTGCTCTCATGAAGGGTTTCACTTTCTCCATCTGCAGGCGTTCGTTTTTTGAAACAGACACCGATTCTTGTTATTTTCAAAGCCTGCTTCTACAAGAAAACCTCAGAATCAAGTGCTAGTGTTGTGACAGTATCACACTGAACATGGCAGCCCCTGATTATATGATTATATCATCATAAGAGGATTATTTCGGGTGTATAATCACGCGCATATGCCCTTGACACAGGAGAACTCGGTGCTGATCCATGTGCAAGAGAGAAGCTGATATATTAAAACAACAGTCAGGTGATGATGGACGGTCGATTAGTACAACAGACCGTCATTAGTTGTTAAAGTCGGCATGAAACAGAAGTTGCGCTGGTCTTTTGTCGCCTATTGAGCCGTATATCCGAGTGAAACGCTTCTCAAACAAGAACAAATGTAGGGCGCGTCAACAGTCAACTTACTGAGGTAAACGCTGCACACAACGGTATCGCTCTTCACAACGTCGTACACATAACGGTAATTAATATGATAAGCATGTGCAGTCTTAAGCGAGAGTCTCAGGTTTCTATAGGAACCGGAGCTTCTAAGGGCAGCTGCAGTGACACAAATCACTTTATCAATCAGTGATTGGCTCTTTTACTTAGAAGGCGGGACGTATTCCGCCCTTTTGCTCGTTGCAGTTTCTCCCATTCATAACAGGAGTGAATCATCTTTCTATATCTATAGTCTTTGATATAGTTCATCATAACATCACTTTTTTAACTTTAGTTAGTGTGTAATGTTGCTGTTTGAGCATAAACAACATCTGCAAAGTTACAGGGCTGAAAGTTCAATGCAAACGGAGATATTTTCTTTTACAGAAATCACTGTTTAAGGACTACAACAAACGGCTGGTAGGAACTACAAGCCTCTTTCCAGGTTGGTGACATCACTAACCCTAGAATTTACATAAACCCCGCCCCCGAGAACACACAACAAAGTGGGTGAGGCCATGTTACTGCATTACAGTACATAACACCAATGCAACAGCATGTCATAAAAGCAAGATGACAACATGACAAGTTATAACCGTAATTAAACTAAACTATACATGTTCTATCTTCATGCATCATATATTCTTTGGCTCTGTAAGCATTTTACAACAGTTCCCACACGAGTGATTTATAGATTATCATGACAGAATATGCTAATCAATGACTTTAAGATAGTTACCTCCACATCAGCTACATAAATTCATCAACTAACCGTTCAGAAGCGTCCTGTTCAAAATGTTGTCACTTCTTCTTGAGTCTCTCCATCAGTGTCCGACTCCGTTTTGAACATAAAAGACTGAAGTTTCTGACATTTTCAGTGAGTCTGCGTGAGGTAATGTGAGGCGCTGCTAAGTGCTAACCATAGAGGTGCTAACACGAAATTCTGAAACTCCGCCCCCTTTTGAGAGCAGCAGCTCATTTGCATTTAAAGGGACACACACAAAAACGGAGCGTTTTTGCGCACCTTCAAAAAGTGACAAATTTAACATGCTATAAAAATGATCTTGAGGGTATTTTTAGCTAAAACTTCACATACACACTCTGGGGACATCAGAGACTTATTTTACATCTTGTAAAAGTGGCATTATACCACCCCTTTAAAACTGGATTTTCACCACAGGGGACTTTAAAACTATAATGATGTGAACCGA
The DNA here is from genome assembly GCF_019924925.1 of Ctenopharyngodon idella. Lineage (NCBI taxonomy): Eukaryota > Metazoa > Chordata > Actinopteri > Cypriniformes > Xenocyprididae > Ctenopharyngodon > Ctenopharyngodon idella. The sequence continues at coordinate 41,643,585 of NC_067224.1, forward strand.
TAAATCATTTAGAATAAACACTGCACTATTCCATTAAAAATAAGAAATGCCCATTTTGATTTCATAGGGGATTTAAGCGGAGAAATTGTAAGTAAAACAGTTTTCTCAAAGCGTTAATAAATATGTATCTATCTCAGAGTCGGCGAACAGAACTAATGTGTTCCTCACTTCCTGTGCAATAAAGGCCATAAAACAAAACAACAACATATAGTGTGCTGATTTATACACGAGGAAGATGAATGAAGGCATTGTACTGTAAGGCATTGTATCTCAACTATATTAACATTTCAAAAGATCCATCAAAGTAATTCAAGGTAAATTCCATTTTTCAGAATCTCTCTTTAATACAGATATCAGCCCAGCTTGAATGACAGACAGCGACAGACTGAAACTCTGCTGTGTGTTTGACACTGTAGAAAGGCAGCGAATGTCCTTAAACACGTCTGTACTGTTGTTTAAAAGTCTCTTAAAAGTTGTGTGTGTTTGTTCGACGGATCAGACTTTGGGTTGTGCTGCGAAGAACACAGAACAGCAGCTTTACGAGGTTTAATCAGACGTGTTCTTACAACATAAAGGCGTCTGAATCTTCAGTGAAGCAGGACAAACCGGAAATCTACAGAACAAAAGCTAAAGGTGACACCCGAGCAGGCTTCAAACGCCTCACCCGGCCAGTCTCTGCGTCACCACCTCACGGTACATGATGGAGATGTAGATGAAGAGGAGGAGAATGACGAAGAAATCATCCATGAAGCCCAGCAGACCGACCACGCCCTCCGGGATGAAGTCCAGCGGCGAGGCCAGGTACGTCAGCGCGCCCACCAGACACAGCAGGATCCGGATGCGGAACATCCAGAAGAGGCCGCCGACGGAGAACATCTCTCTGAAGGCGTGCCGGAGCAGCGTGGGAACGTCCCGCAGACGGTCCAGCAGCTTCAGGAATCAAACACAAACGCATTTTAACATCTGGGCAACTACTGCATTCAGCTGTATTCACACTGCTGTCCAATCAAACGCGCTCTAGAGTGAGAATGATATCACATGACCCCAATATACTCGCAGCAAAGATCTGTCCTGTTCTTCACTTAGGGGTAAAAAGAGTCTAAAAACCGTTGTAAAAACACTCACGTTAAAGTCAGTTCAACTTTTAAAGAACGTCAATTTCAACTTTTAATCTCATAATTATGACTTAGTATGTCATAATTTTAACTTTTTATGCCATAATTAAGATTTAGCATGTCAATTTCAACTGTTTATCTCATATTTATGATTTAGTGTCATAATTCTGTTTTTTTGTCATAATTAATATTTAGTATGTCAATTTGAACTGTTTATCTCATAATTATGATTTAGTGTCATAATTCTGTTTTTTATGTCATAATTAAGATTTAGTATCTCAATTTGAACTGTTTATCTCATAATTACGATTTAGTGTCATAATTCTGTTTTTTTTGTCATAATTAAGATTTAGTATGTCAATTTCAACTGTTTATCTCATATTTATGATTTAGTGTCATAATTCTGTTTTTTTGTCATAATTAATATTTAGTATGTCAATTTGAACCGTTTATCTCATAATTATGATTTAGTGTCATAATTCTGTTTTTTTGTCATAATTAAGATTTAGTATGGCAATTTCAACTGTATCTCATAATTATGATTTAGTGTCATAATTCAGTTTTTTATGTCATAATTAAGATTTACCAAAGCATGATTGTTCACATTTATGTGGTAGAAATGAGCTTCCACACTTATAAAAGTGACACGCTCTTTAACAAAGCTGAAGAGAAACTGAAGATATGGTTTTATTTCACAGATGGACACTCACGGAGCGCGGCTGTCCGGAGAACCTGCGGTTGTAATCGTTGATGTCGGTGAGGATCAGAGCCGGCTCCACCTGCCCGTCTGGAGTCTGAGCGCTGCGGCCGTTGTCTTGGAAAAGCGGAAAGAGCAGGGTCACCTGACAAACCAATAAAGGTCAAGGGTCAGGCCACATACAGACTGGATTATGATGATATATGTGACATATATATGATATATGCATCTTTATCATTAGGATACGTACCAAAAACTTTTAAGCTGGCTATTATTAAACCTCTTATTAAAAAACCACAACTTGATCCTAGAGAATTAGTCAATTACAGGCCGATCTCAAATCTCACTTTTCTGTCAAAAATACTAGAAAAGGCAGTATCATCACAGCTATGTTCCTTTTTAGAAAGAAATGGTATCTGTGAGGATTTCCAGTCAGGATTTAGACCGTACCATAGTACTGAGACTGCTCTCATTAGAGTTACTAATGATTTGCTCTCATCATCAGATCGTGGTTGTATCTCTCTATTAGTGTTACTGGATCTTAGTGCTGCATTTGACACTATTGATCACAATATTCTTTTAAATAGACTCGAAAATTATGTTGGCATTAGTGGAATTGCATTGTCATGGTTCAAATCATACTTATCTGACCGTTATCAGTTTGTAGTAGTAAACGAAGACATGTCATATCGATCACAAGTTCAATATGGAGTACCACAAGGCTCAGTACTAGGACCGTTGCTGTTCACTCTGTACATGCTACCCTTGGGAGATATCATTAGGAAGCATGGCGTTAGTTTTCACTGTTACGCTGATGATACTCAGCTCTATATTTCTTCGCGCCCTGACGAAACTTACCAATTCACAAAATTAACGGAATGCATAACTGATATAAAAAAATTGGATGACCAGTAATTTCCTACTACTAAATTCAGAAAAAACAGAGATTCTAATTTTTGGACCAAAAACTTCTTCACGTAATAACCTAGAATATTGTCTAACACTTGATGGCTGCTCTGTTAAGTCTTCGTCGTCAGTTAGGAACCTGGGTGTGCTCTTTGATACCAATCTTTCATTTGAAGGCCATGTTACTAGCATCTGTAAAACCGCATTCTTCCATCTTAAAAATATATCTAAACTACGACATATGCTCTCAATGAAAAATGCAGAACAGTTAGTTCATGCGTTCATGACCTCAAGGCTAGATTACTGTAACGCTCTACTGGGTGGTTGTTCTGCTCGCCTGATAAATAAACTCCAGCTGGTCCAAAATGCAGCAGCTAGAGTTCTTACTAGAACCAGGAAGTATGACCATATTAGCCCAGTTCTGTCAACACTGCATTGGCTTCCTGTTAAACATCGTATAGATTTTAAAATCTTGCTAATTACTTACAAAGCACTAAATGGTTTAGCTCCCCAGTACCTGAGCGAGCTCCTAATTCATTATAGTCCTTCACGTCTATTGCGATCTCAGAATTCAGGCCAGCTGATAATACCTAGAATATCAAAATCAACTGCAGGTGGTAGATCCTTCTCCTATTTGGCAACTAAACTCTGGAACAATCTTCCTAGCATTGTTCGGGAAGCAGACACACTCTGTCAGTTTAAATCTAGACTAAAAACGCATCTCTTTAACCTGGCATACACATAACACATTACCAATTTATATTTCCAAATCCGTTAAAGGATTATTAGGCTGCATAAATTAGGTCAGCCGGAACCGGGAACACTTCCTATAACACCTGATGTACTCGTTACATCAGAAGAAGAATGGCATCTACGCTAATATTAGTCTTTCTGTTTATCCCGAGGTTCACCGTAGTCAACCGGATCCGGGCCGTATCCAGGTGAAACCAAGGACCTGCACCTTGACACGACCACAACGCAGCCCTGAAGTATCAGCAGAGATTGAGTCAACTAGATCATCCACTGTGAGGGCCTCATCGACACGACAGCCACGACACAATTCCTCAACAACCGTCCATACCGGCGTGATGAATACGATCCTCAATTGGATGGAACTGAAATAAATACTTTTAATGTTGCGATCCTATTGGACTTATGATAGCAACCTGAATTGTAACAAAGCACTGTTGGCCAGAGGAGAACTGGCACCCCGACTAAGCCTGGTTTCTCCCAAGGTTTTTTTCTCCATTTTAACACCAATTTGCCACTTGTCTGCCACCTAATGTCACCTGATGGAGTTTGGGTTCCTTGCCGCTGTCGCCTCTGGCTTGCTTAGTTGGGGACACTTGACTTGACATTTGATATTCAACAGTGCTTTTGATCTGCCTGCATTGACACTATTCTTTAAGAGCTGCTGTGCAGCCAAACAATGTACCAGTTATCAATGTAAAGCTGCTTTGACACAATCTACATTGTAAAAAGCGCTATATAAATAAAGGTGACTTGACTTGACAAAAGTCTGTCTGGTCCATAACTGAACTGAGATGTACCATTTGCCTGCAGATGGGGCAGTTGATGGCGCCGAGCCACGCTCCGTAACGCCAGTACGCGATGATACATGGACCTTTGATCACAAGACCAGACACAAACATGTTTCAGCAGATACAATCAGCTCATACTGAAACGGCTGAATGCGAGACGGATCTCCTCACCGCAGAAGAGATGGCCACAGTTGGTCTCGACGGGCAGAACGGCCTGCTGCAGACACACGGGACACGACATGTCCGAGTAGAACTGATGCCGGGGCTGCGAGGACGACACCTGACCAGACTAACACACATCATCGTGGCTCATGATGTTAAATAACACAAGAACAACACTGGATCTGAATAATGACGTCCTCATCACAAACCTGCTCTGTCTGCAGCTGTTCTCGGACCACACGCACATGCTCCTGATTCTCCGGGTGGATCCGCTGCTGCTCGCTCCTGAAAGACCGAATGTGTTATTATGTGTTGATGAGGTGTGGGGTCAGAGGTCAGGGGTCAGGGGTCAGAGGTCATCTCACCTGCAGAGCAGCGTCACCAGGCCGAGCAGAAAGGCCACGCTGAGCAGCAGCACCAGCAGGACGGGGTCGCTCACGCCTTCAATGAGCGACGCTTCATCTGGAACCAGAGAGCTGCCGTCCAAACACTTGCTGACTTCCATCACGCCTGCTCATGTCCTCCAGCGCTGACACACCACACACACATCACAACACATCTGTTACACTACACACTCTTATTTGACTGAAAGAAATTAACACTTTATTCATCAAAGACGCATTAAATTGATCAAAAGTGACAGTAAAGACATTTATAATGTTACAAAAGATTCTATTTCAAATAAATGCTGTTCTTTTGAACTTTCTATTCATCAAAGAATCCTGAAAAATGAAAGTTTCCACAGAAATCTGAGCTGTTTTGAACATTGATAATAATCATGAATGTTTCTTGAGCAGCAAATCATCATATCAGAATGATTTCTGAAGGATCATGTGACACTGAAGACTGGAGTAATGATGCTGAAAATTCAGAGGAATAAATTACACTTTACTATATATTCACATAGAAAACAGCTGATTTACATTGGAATAATATTTCACAATTTTTACTGTATTTTTGATCAAAATATGTAATATTAAATATAATAAATTTTAGTATTAATCTAGTATTGTAATATTAATATTAATATTGTAAAATACATTGTTATAATATTTAATCCCAAACTGTTTTACACGTCGATGATTTGTGAGAATAACAACATTACACATCTGATAATCTATAATAATTACATATGTACACGCTGTTCGATCTGTGAGAATAATATTCACACGTTTTGTGATCTATAATAATAATACCATTTAAACGTCTGATCATATATGAGAATAAATCGATTATAAGAGAACAGCTCATGATAAACACACACAGATGTCGTCAGTGGCTGCGGTTCAAACACTTACATGAGAAAACACACCACAGTTTCAGGCCTCAAGTACACTTTCGAAAATTATACTGTTTAGTGTTTGTGTTTGTGTGTGTTTGCGATATATGGATGATTCAGTTCCGCATTCCTCCTCTTCTTGTTGTGATTCGGCGGTTATTAGTGCACGAGCGCCGCCTGCTGCTCTGGAGTGTGGATCAAACAATAGGCTTACATTCTCTCTTACATTCTGAAGAAAAACGAGATCATCACTATATATCACCCTTATCTCGCTTACATATCATATTCCATGTAAAGACCTTTAAAAAATGAACAAAGTTCCGCATTCTTCTACCGTCATCGCCGGGTCGGTTTCGCTGCCTGTCTCACTTATAAGTTTTATTGTGCGTAATTTTTTTTCTGTACTATTTTAATATTTTTTCAAATAAATATTCTCCGTTTTTACTCCATCTTTTCACCAAAGCAGTTTTCTGCCGCGTGATTTTCCGCCAGGCATTAGGTGTCCTGATCCTGCAGGGTGGCAGCTGAAGGACCCCGTGTGTCTGTCTGACTGACTGGGGGAAAAAATCCGCTAATGTGTGTCTGTCACCGCCGCTTTATTCATCAAAATCGGCTTTCGCCCCTTTAATTCGACAGGATTCCTCTCAGAACCGGACAGTAATCGCGCAGTCAGCGGCGGAAGCTCTGTTTTACTCATTTTATTTATATTCACTCGGAGATTCGCGCGATCAAACAAACAGTTGAGTCCGAACCGAACATGAGCGCTCTGGAGACTCTGGATCGAGTGGAGCTGTGTGAAAGTCTCCTGACATGGGTGAGTTCAGCGGGTTCATCCCGTTCTTCTGTTCAAATAATCTGGTTATTAATGAGAATTCGGCGGCTCGTGCTTGATTCTTTATAACGGGGATCATCTGTTTACATTTACACACACACACACACACACACACACACACACACACACACACACACATATAACACAGTATACAGTGATCATATCAGGCAAGAACTAGTCTGACCAACTAGCAGTTAAAGGAGTAACCAGTCTTATTTTTGGGATTCAAATTATAATCTAAATGACTTTAAGTTCTGACCTGTGGCCGGTTGTATAAACTGCTTAGACTAATCTTACATGTTAGTCATCTGTTTTTCTTTAGTACTGGTGATAACTTCAAGTCAGTTAAATGGAAAGGTATATTGGTCTATTTTGAATCCGAAAGTAAGACTGTTTGCCCCTTAACTTACTGTTAGTTGGTCAGACTAGTTCTGGAATGGGATGACCTCAGATCAGTTGATTGTCTCTATCTGAGCTCCTATTGATCATTGGATTGATTGATCACTGTCTGTTGAAGCATTTGGTTGTGTAAGTGTGTGTGTGTGTGTGTGTAGTTGTAACTGATGCTGACAAATCAGTGCAGTTTTTGTGTGTTTCCTGGTTTAACTCTTGACCTGGTCACCTGTAATAAGTGAGAGTTATATAGTTTAGTGCTAGTTAGTAATTATCTCTCGAGTCTCTCCTGATCTGCGGCGGGTGTTTGTGTATTAACAGCTGTTAAAGGGTTAGTTCACCCAAAAATGAAATTTCTGTCATTAATTACTCTCCCTCATGTCGTTCCACACCCGTAAGACCTTCATTCATCTTCAGAACACAAATTAAGATATTTTTGATGAAATCCGAGAGGTTTATGACTCGTCCATAGACAGCAATATAATCACCACTTTCAAGGTCCAGAAAGGTACTAAAGACATCGTTAAAACAGTCATGTGACTGCAGTGGTTCAACCTTAATGTTATGAAGAGACGAGAATACTTTTTGTGCACAAAAACAAAACAAAAAATAACGACATTATTCAACAATCTCTTCCCTGTCATTATCCTTACGCAGGTGAAGCACAGTGAGGGTTTCCGTGTTTACGTCCGAACGCCGGCTCAGTATTGGCCAAAGCTCGACGCATGCGTGTGATTCTGACACAGGAGCCGGCCAATAATGAGTCGGCGTTCTGATGTAGAACCTGGAAGCGCTGGACGTAAACATATGAGAATGACACAGAAGAGAAGAGATTGTTGAATAAAGTGGTTATTTTTGTTTTGTTTTTGCACACAAAAAGTATTCTGGTCTCTTCATAACATTAAGGTTGAACCACTGCAGTCACATGACTGTTTTAACGATGTCTTTAGTACCTTTCTGGACCTTGAAAGTGTTGATTATAATGCTGTCTATGGACGAGTCATAAACCTCTCGGATTTCATCAAAAATATCTTAATTTGTGTTCTGAAGATGAATGAAGGTCTTATGGGTGTGGAACGAAATGAGGGAGAGTAATTAATGAGAGAAATTTTCATTTTTGGGTGAACTAACCCTTTAGCTCGAGACCCAGTCACCTGTAATAAGTGACAGTTGTCTGTCGTCTCTCCTGATCCGGTGTGTGTGTGTGTGTGTATTAACAGCTCTTAATAGGATTGTTTATGACTGACGCATGTGATGTCCATCACTGTCCCAGCATCCTCCTGAAACATAAAGCTCTCACCACGTATCTGACGATACATTCAGACGTCGAGCTCAGAGATTGGATTTCAGCACAAACAGCGAATGAGAAGCTTCCTTCTCAAAGAAAGATGTGAAGATATCATGCAATGTGTAGTATTTTTATCCCACTGCGTCAGAGTTTATAATGTCGCTCATGACTGAAAAACACAACAGAAGATCAGAAGCGCGCCAGAGACGTTCAGAAGAATCGGTGATGCTGATATCTTATTTCATCTGTCACACATATCTGGTTTATGTCTTCAGTAAGGGAAGAGCATCATCACATCACATGATTGTTTTTGAGTTTGTTTAAATAACAGAATTGAGTTTCATTTCTGATTAGACAATCATCAGTATTGTTTTCTACTTCATTTCATTCCCACATTCTTCCATTTGTGTTATTTTCAATAGTAATAGTTTCCAACGCATCTCATTTTTACACTTGTTCCTCATCAGAAGTGTGAGTTCAGTCCAGACCGGCGGTGTGATGATGTGACGGATGTGGTTTGAGGCTGTTAGAGCGTCAGCTCTGTTGTGTGATTCAGTCAGTGCTGTGATTGACTGCTGAATTCAGTGCACAGTGTTATTTTAAATAGCCAAAAATATGTTTTCATAATCTTTCTTCTTAATGTAATAACTGTCTGATGTAATCAAGGCAAAGTAAAACCTATTAAAGTGCTCTATTATGTTATTTTAAAGGTTGCTAATGTTGTTTAGAGTAGCCAATGGGCTGGCATTATGCAAATGAGTTACAAACCTACGCAGGCTCAGCAGGAAGTGAGACTGAATTACTGACGACTCGTTTCAGTTCAGAATCGATTCTTTCTTTTAGGAGACAAAAAACTCCATTTATCTTTGATCTTTAAATCTTTTCAGAAGTTTTACATTCACAAAACTTGAAAGTCACTATGAAATCAGAATTGATAATGTCAGTGTTTACTTTTCTTGATCAGATCTGGAGTATTCAGGTTCACTTTACAGTTGGTTAACTATCCAGAAGGCTTTGCTGCTGCTTCAGTGTTTTCTACCGGCAGATGTGAAGCGTCTCACACACACGCCCAACACTGTGACGTCTCACATTCCTCACACAGCTCGGATCACAGCCGACACGTCACCGCAAGCTCAGCTGACACGCCCGTCTTCCTGTTTACACTTCAGCTGAACCTGCAGGAGCGCGTGTTACCGCGACATCATCAGAGCCGGTGTTTATCTGTGTCTGTGTCGTTCAGCTGTTTTTCCAGCTTCTCTGTTTCCTGAGGCAATCAAGGCCGTGGGTGTGACTTCCTGTCCTGAGTTTAGCATGAGAGAGTAAAAGTGTGATGTTAGTGATGAAATCTCGCAGCACAATAGCGCTTTGTGTTGATTGTGGAGTTTCACTGTGTTTGTTCTGCAAACGTCCAGAACTCTCAAAAGCAGAAAACCCTTTTCCATCGTGGAAACCTGTGCAGAACAGAGAAATCTGAATCTTAGTGCAGATTAGTCGATTAAAGTGTCATTGCATAAGCAGAAGTGAATGGAGCCTGTGTGAAATGACACTTGAGCTCGAGTTTCTCAACTCCACACGTGACACCTGTGATCACAGCGTTAGTTCATGTAATAACAGACGCTCGGGGATATAAACAGATGAAGCCCAGCGTCTGATTTCTGCCGTCTCTCATCTAGAGCTCTGTGAAATCCCTTTCATTTCTTCCAAATTCCATTTTTTCTGTTTTAATTTTTAAGGATTTCATGTTTTCCCTGAGTTTAATTCTTGTTTTTTAATGGTTAAATTGAAATTTTAGTAATCAAAAAGCATTGTCTAACTAATTTGAAATCATGTAACTTATTCAATATAACAATTTATTAAAATTAACAGCAATTTTCAAAAATTACATTTTCAGGGCCCTATGAAATGTTTCATTTTTTTTTCTCAAATTCCATGTTTTACATGTTAAGTTTTCTGGATTTCATTGTAATGGTTTAATTCAATTTTAATAATCAAAAAACAAAAATGAAAAACATGCAGATTTCAGTAGCAGTCTTTAATATTCAGTAGGGATGCACCGTTGAGAAAATTTTGGCCGATACCGATAACCGATAATTCTTTTATATTTTAAAGCCAATAACTGATATATTGGCCGATAAATCTAAATCCAAATTTTTATATAATTGAGAGGCTGATTACAAAAACAAAAGTTTCACCATTAAAAGCCATGTCCCAAGCACACAATTATGATGTTCTCATTACAATATTATGTAGCTTATATGACAGACTTGTGCTATACATGTTACATGATAGATAGAGAACACACTAAAATTAAAAACTGAATGCATCTGCTTAATGCAGCGTGAGCCGAACGAGAGTCGCAGCACAGATCAGCAACAGGAGTCAGATTTCACCTCACTCTGACTGACGAGACGATGGCGGGAGATTTGGCTTCAAAGTGAAATGTAAAAGCACCTATTTAAGCGAGTTTGTCATTGTACTGTTTTGTTGTTGTGTTTTTCTTGAAGAATAATAATCAACCCACCATTCAAGCTAACCCCCCCCCCCCTCCCGAATTGCAGCTAATTCAAAATAGTGAAAGTAAAATGCGCATGGCCGCACGGGCATTCATAATAGTGCATGTCCATAGTGCGCCAGTGGACACACACTGTAAGCATTTTGAAAGCGAGATGGAAAAAGAGGGAAAAACTCCTATGAATACTATGTATTTGAACATATAACTCTGTTGGTGTGCTGTTTTTCGCATACTATATAGTAGTGTTCGATTTTGGACGCAGCCCTAGTCTCATCCATCCTCATGTGACCTACAGGAAGTGATGCCTTGTGGTTCCTGGTGTTAATCTGATCCTCTGTCATTGTGTTGTGTTCAGATCCAGACGTTTGGTGTGGAGGCGCCATGTTCGACAGTAGACGAGCTGACCAGTGGACTGGCCATGGCACAAGTCCTGCAGAAAATGTATGTGAGACACACAACTGTTCACATGTGTATCACTATATAGTCATTTTTCTAGGAATAAGATTATGATGGCAAAAAATTAGATTACATTAAAATTTCATAAAATTGCAATGATCAAATGTAAAAATAAAACACTGTATAGTCGTCGCTGTATGAATTAAATACACATTGATGCTTATTAAAGCTATAAAGTTTTCGAATACTCTAAAGTATTCAGTCAAGAGCAGTGAGTGATTTTCTCTTACTCTTGTGTAGTTTGATTAACATTAATGACACAGACGGCAGCAGGTTTATTAGACTGCTGTCACTTTAACGCACAGGTCTAATATACTGATACACATGTTTACATTCGTAACCTCCTGTGTTTATGTGAATACTCCCCAAGACGGCCATTTTGACACACAAATGTGTGTATTTGATAGTTCAACCACAATAAACTGGGAAGAACTGAGTTCTTTCATGTTCTGCTCTTGAAAGATTTAAAATCGCTTCAGAGTTCAAACTGACTAGATTTAAATCGCATGCAAAGGATGAGCTTGACATGAAGAGTCACATGAGTGTAGCAAAATATCTAGTGGTTGCCAGATTATGATGTCTACAGGTTTATCAGCCACGCTTATGATGAACCCTGTGATCTGTAGATGAGAGAGATGACAAACCTCCCTCATTAACGTGATGTTACTTTCTCTCTCTCTCTCTCTCTCTTTCTCTTTCTCAGTGATGTCATTTATTTCACTGACGCTTGGATCAGTCGTATTAAAGCTGATGTTGGAGACAACTGGAGGTTAAAGGTGCTCACAGCTCTCCTTTACACGCATGTGCTTTTCACACATCTTACAGGGTCTTTCATTTTTTCATGTCTTCTTTTGTTTTTTTTCTTCAGATCAGCAATTTAAAGAAAATATTGAAAGGTATTCTGGATTACAACCATGAGGTGAGACGCATCTTTCTGTGTGATACTGAAATGTGACACGTTTATGTTGTTACACGTCCATTATTTTTTCTCTTGAGTTGACTCCTAACCTCTCTGTCTCTCCGTCTGTCTGTCTGTGGTTCTGCAGATTTTGGGGCAGCAGATCAATGATTTCACTCTTCCAGACGTCAGTCTCATCGCAGAACATTCAGATGCAGCTGAACTGGGCCGAATGCTGCAGCTCATCCTGGGCTGTGCTGTTAACTGTGAACAGAAACAAGGTGTGTGTGTGTGTGTGTGTGAGAGAGTGTGTGTGTGTGTGTGTTTTGCAGGGGATAAAGGGAGATTGCTCCTTCATATTTTTGTGGAAACCGTGATACATTTTATTTTTGAGGATTCTTTGACATTGTGTTGTGATCTTGTTTCCAGAATATATCCAGACCATCATGATGATGGAGGAGTCGGTCCAGCACGTGGTCATGACCGCCATCCAAGAGGTCAGCATCTCTCGCGTGTCATGGATGTACTGTGTGTGTGTGTGTGTGTGTGTGTTACTGGCTGCTGTTTGTGTCTTTAACGTGTTTAATCATGTGTCTGCAGCTCATGAGCAAAGAGACGCCCGTGTCTGCAGGAAACGACTCGTATGTGGATCTGGACCGGCAGGTACGGTCAATCTAGAGCTCGGTTATTGATAATAAACCCACCATTAGAAATGCCTGAAGTGTTTTTCCTTTCTCGATCAGTTGAAGAAGACGGTGGAGGAGCTGAACGATGCTCTGGCCACTAAAGAGGAGATCGCTCAGAGATGCCATGAGCTCGACATGCAGGTAAAGACATGCGTCTCATCGACTGTGTGTCTGATCTGAATGTCACTAATCCGGACGCTTGTGTCGGTTCACTCCACCTTCATGTAGTTTGTAGGTTCATCTAAGTAGATGTAAGAAGTGTGATGTTCACTAAATGATGCATCATCAGCATTTCACAGATTCTCTCCTGTTTAATTGATCAGATGTTGTAGATGTCTGTGATATTTTGGTGAATGTAACAGTGCAGTCTTCAGGTGTGTGTTGTTGATGTGGTAACCTCTCCTCCTGTGCCTTGCTTTCGAAGGCGTACCTCGTCCAAGAGGAGCGAGATAGACTGAGGTTAGAATGTATTGATCTAGACGAGAGGGTAAATGTCTCTCTTTTCTTCTGCTCTCACTCGTTGCTGAATTCGCTGTCTGCTTTAACACATCCCTGAGTAGTGTGCAGGGTATTAAACTCTCTGTGTGTATGTTCAGTGCCATCACCCCATAGGCTGATCCTTAGTCATGTGACACTGCCCTGTGGTTCCCATGGCAACTGTAGACGCCATCACGGGCGGCACATCCAATCAGCCCGTCTTCAGCTGACTGTAGCGCTTCATATCTGTACACATGGATGATAGATCCATCCTGCAGCGAAACTACCCAGAGTTCAGTGTGAACATGTGACCGCTGCTTCGCCCCACCCTGTGCCGCATGATGCCTATTTATTATTGATTATATACGTACAAGTTTAATGCATACGTCTGTATGTCTGCTTTAAAAAAATAGATCCATTTAGAGAATAATTTCACTGAAAACATGCTTTGATAGCAAGTGAATATTGAAGTATTGATTTTAAGTGTATTTAACCTGTTAACTGTCACCCTTCTATTTGATCTTAGAACTGAACTGAAATGATTTTAATTCATGAATGCTTTGAATACAGAGCTAATGCTGGTCTCTTTTTAAAGAGACGCTCAGCAGATTATTGTAAAAAAGTACTGTAATTACTGTACAGCAAACGTACTGAACTAAATGTTTTTATTTCATACAAAATCTATATTGTACAAAATAACTTGGACTCTAAAAAAAACTTGTTTCCTCCATGAAATAAAAAATAAAAAAGGTAATTGCGACTTCTATCTCACAATTCAGATTTTTTTTTAATATAAAGTCAGAATTGGGTGATATATTTTTGTTATTGTGTGAGTTTATTTAGTGGTGGAAATAAGCTTTCATTAAAATTTTGATTTTAAATTTTAAAATCAAAGCCGTGTTCCAAATTTGAAGTTGATATCACAAGAATTTAGCCGCTAAAATGTTTTGGTAACACTTTAGTATAGGGAACACATATTCACTATTAACTATGACTTTTCACTCAATAAACTCCTAATTTACTGTTTATTAATAGTTAGTAAGTTAGTTAAGTTTAGGTATTGGGTAGGATTAAGAATGTAGAATAAGGTCATACAGAATAAGGCATTAATATGTGCTAATAAGTACTAATAAACAGCCAATATTCTGGTAATATGCATGCTAATAAGCAACTAGTTAAAGAAGCCTAAAATGAAGTGTTACCAATGTTTTAAAGTAGTTTTTCTATGGTAACATAGTCCGATTTCAAAACTGTTTTCACAGGATGAATTTTGAGTGTTTTTTGAGCTTTAAAATAATGCCTAATTTATGATAAGTAAAATATGTGATAGGGAAAATGCAATAAAGTGTCACACAGACAGTTAAGAATGTACTGACTCAAGGCCAGTTTTCAGTAACAAACATCTGGTTCAGAAGATCACACACGTTTGTAGAAGTTCAGAGAGAAGAAGCTCCACATCGGCAGCACTGGCTCTGATCCGGCCGTCTGTGACTCTCTCTGTGTCTGTGCTGAAGGTGGCGGCTCTACAGGAGGAGAAGAGCAGTCTGCTGGCGGAGAACCAGGTGCTGATGGAGCGGCTCAACCAGTCGGACTCCATCGAGGATCTGAACAGCCCGGCGGGACGCAGACACCTGCAGCTTCAGACGCAGCTGGAGCAGCTGCAGGAGGAGACCTTCAGGTGAGAAACACACAAGACGAGACGCAGTGTTAAGTCAGTCTAACGCACAGACTCCTGTAGCTTTGATAAAACTACGGAAACATGAATGCGATTAAAGTCACAAATAATTACGTTCCCTTTATAGTCACTGTAAACAATTCTCCCACACAGTAATGTGATTCAAGAAATGAAATGATCAGCAGTCAAAAGTTTGGAATAATTCAGATTAAGAAGTCTCTTTATGTAATCAAAAATACAGTAAAAACAGTGAAATATTATTCCAGTGTAAATCAGCTGTTTTCTATGTGAATATATATAGTAAAGTGTAATTTATTCCTGTGATCAAAGCTGAATTTTCAGCATCGTTACTCCAGTCTTCAGTGTCACATGATCCTAACAGCGATTCCTCTGAGCGTCAGCTGTTATCAGCGAATGAGGATGTGAGGTCATCATGTGGTAATGTTCAATGACAGGACGAGCGCCCTGGACGAGTCTCAGTTGAGCTGGCACTGCCTGCCTCTGCCCTCTCAGCTGCCGTCCGGCGTCACGATGCCCCGGTGGAGGTAACGCAGGGCACACTGGGAGATCTGATGGGCACCGGGGCGTCTGAAGGGTGCGGATCTGCATTAAAGCACACGCATGGGCTCAGGGACACGGACTCTCTGCGTTACTGTTGACTTCGGTTTAATTCTGTCGCACACACTGAATGAATCCAGCGAGGTGTCAATCAAATCACCGTTATTATCACTGTGTCCGAATGAACGTCACGTGGTCATCTTTCAGGCCCTGTTTACACCTGCTATTAAGATGCGTTTTGGTCAATCGGATCACAAGTGGATGAGAGAGAGACATACCCGTTTACATCTGCTGTTTAATCCGTCTCTTTTGTCCACTTTCGACCACTTCTGTCCTGATTTCTTCAAGGGCGGGTAAATGTATGGGCTTCTGCAGAAGTTTTGACCACCACATTTACACCTGTATTTACTTAGTGTCGTCCACTTGTGATCCGATTGACCAAAACGCATCTTAATACAAGCTGTAAACAGGACCTCAGTCGAATGTGAATCAGTCAGTAGATCTGCACTGTGAATGATGTTCGTCCTTAGTATGTTTTTCTTGTTTTCCTAAAAAATATCTAAACATTCTTAAATCAAGATATATTTACTGGAGAAGAGAAATGACTGAAGATATTAAGACTAATTAATGAAAAATGTATCAAAATGAAGTGAGTTTTTGCTTAAAACAAGAACAAATATCTGCCAATGGAGTCAGAAAAATAATCTTGTTCATTAATCAAGTCTTAATATCTTCAGTCATTTCTCTTCTTCAGTAAATGTTTAGATATTTGTGCTGGAAAACAAGACAGAAACACTGAGGAAGAACATCATTTTTGCAGTGCATCAGGGCCCTATGATTTCTGCTATAATAATAATTAATTTTATTAAAACATTACACTCTAAACCTCTGCTGTGGAGCCAAAAAAATTGTTTTAAAATTTTAAAAGAATAATTAAAATGTTAAAGTTTTATGCATTGATTTGATTTTCATTAGTACATATTAAATCATAAAATAGCGTCAGGAAAAATGAAAACAGACAGCACATAAAACACATTTCACAGGGCATTATTATTGTTAAAATTGTAATAAATGATTAAATTGTTAAAGTTTTATTAATTCAATTGATTAGACATCCTTTGTGATTATTTAAATAATTTAAATAAACCTTTTAAAAATGGAATCCAGAACAGTTCAAATGGAAAAACCACAGAATTTGTGGAAAAATAAAGCAGATTTCACAGAGTCCTGGTCTATATGACACTGGAACCTCACGTGTGGATTTCTGTCATATGATTGAACTGTCTTTATTGTGTATGTGATTAAACGTTGATTAAGAAGATTTTGAATGAAGGAACATTTCCATAAAGCAGATTTATCATGCTCGTTATTGTATCTAAAACAAAACAAAACAACAAAAATATATTGTTTATATATAAAATAATAATTGATATATTATTTAAATAAGAAGTGTGTTGTACAGTATTTATAGATTTATGAAAGTATTTTTAGTACCAATGTAAGAATCATCTGGCTGTATTGAGACATTATTGATCTCAAAATGTGGGATGTTTTATTTCTGCTCCCTGTCTGGGAAATATTCATTTATCTTCCATAAAATATTTGTTATGCTCCGAAATATTGATCTGCGAACATTTGTTATGGCTTAAATGATCTGTTCTGTGACTGACAGCGAGTCTTTGTGTGTCTGTCTGTGTGTGTGTGTGTGTGTGTGTGTGTGTCAGATTGGAGGCGGCTAAGGACGATTATCGCATCCGCTGTGAGGAGCTGGAGAAGGAGCTGCTGGAGGTCAGAGGTCAGAACGAGGAGCTGACCTCTCTGGCAGAGGAGGCGCAGTCGCTCAAAGACGAGATGGATGTGCTGAGGTGAGACGCAGACCTGAGACGTGCCGCACACATGCCGAGCATGAACTCTGAACCCTGTGTGTGTGTTTCAGGCACTCGTCTGATAAGGTGTCTAAGCTGGAGGCGCAGGTGGAGGCGTACAAGAAGAAGCTGGAGGATCTGGGCGATCTGAGGCGGCAGGTGAAGCTGCTGGAGGAGAAGAACACCAGCTACATGCAGAACACCGTCACGCTGGAGGAAGACCTGCGCAAGGCCAACGCCGCACGAGGACAGCTGGAGACCTACAAGAGACAGGTGTGAGGACACCAACCGTTGTCAATGAAATATTTGTTATGCTCTGAAATATTGATCTGAAGCTTTTACGCCTGACGAATGGCATTGAGCCGCTGTAATGGACGCCTGCTTTGTGTTTTAGGTGGTGGAGCTTCAGAACAAGCTCTCGGAGGAGTCCAAGAAAGCCGACAAGATGGAGTTTGAGTATAAACGAGTGAAGGAGAAAGTCGACTCGCTTCAGAAAGAGAAAGACGTAAGAAGACAGCTTGATTTAATCATGAGGAGCTCATACTAAAGCTTGTGTTATTAAGGTTTAACTGTGCTGAAACAGGAACCCGCTGCAGAAATGATGAGATATGAACGAGCGTATCTGCAGGGTTTTTGCTGAAGCACAGCATCTAAACTTTATTGCTCTTTTCTCTTGTTATTTTAGTCACTAGTTCACAGATCCTGCTCTTATTTTAGTCTGTATGTCATCTTCATCTCCTGTCTTTAAATAAGAACTCCAGACAGCTCAGTTTTATTCATATGTTGTTTGTGTGTGTCTGTAGCGGATGAGAACGGAGCGAGACTCTCTGAAGGAGACCATCGAGGAGCTTAAGTGTGTCAAAGCTCAAGAGTCTCAGCTGACCTCAGGTGATACAGACTTTAAACTAATATTTAATTAAGTATACTTGTTATATATATAAAATTGGTTGATCTGATCACTCTTGTTTCATCAGGTTTGGTGCCGCTGTGCAGTAACGAGCCGTCTGATTCGCTGGCTGCAGAAATCATCACACCAGAGATTCGGTAGGTGAAATACAGTATATGAACATCCATAAAAGACTCCAGACTGGATCTTTATTGTGCTTTACTTTAGTCTTTATGTGTTTGAGAGGTTCGGCTGGTTCATGTGTCCAACAAACTCCAGCATTAAACACTCGTCAGACTCTAGGTTTAGTTAGATGTCTCCCTACGAAGGTTCGGCTGGTTATCATGTGTTAGTTATTTGTGTGTTTGTGTGTTTGTCAGGGAGCGTTTGATTCGCCTGCAGCACGAGAATAAGATGCTGAAGCTGGCTCAGGAGGGCTCTGATAACGAGCAGATCGCGCTGTTGCAGAGTTTACTGGAGGACGCCAACAGCAGGAAGAATGAGCTGGAGACCGAGAACAGGTGACTGCTTCACAACTCGCTTTAGCCGGATAAATGTCTGTAGTGGTGAACTGAGACTACAACAAATATAATTTATGTTCCTATTTGCTCCAACAACAAAAAAAAAATCCACAATAGCATTTCTGTGACTCTCCAAAAGAGGAAAAACATAGAGAATAACTGTCACTCCTTCAGCTGCGCTGACTATTTTACTGTAATTTAATGCATTTAATGTAATCATTTTTGAATGAAAATATAAATGCTTTGCTAAATTTTTTACAGTCTGGGAAAAGAGTCCGTTATCACACAGATCTTTATATAATGTTGTAAATACAGTTCACTCACTTAAAGCGATACATACTGTATATCAAATCTCAGCTGCTTAATTGTTTGTATCGTCTAATAATAACTATATTATCGTCCAGCTCTAATCTGATCAATGTGACCATAAGACATGAAAACATTCAGATATTATAAACATTAACATCATGATTTTCTGTAAAGCAGCTTTGAAAGAGTGTGTGTTGTGAAAAACACTATACAAATATTGGACGCGCACACACTTACACACACACACACACACACACACACACACACACACAGGTTTGTTTTTGTGAATTGTGAGGACTCTCCATAGGCGTAATTTTTTTTATACCGTACAAACTGTATTTTCTCTCCCCCTACACTACCCCTAAACCTACCCATCACAGGAAACTGCACATTTTTACTTTCTCACAAAAACTCATTCTGTATGATTTATAAGCCTTTTGAAAAATGGGGACATGGAGTAATGTCCTCATAAGTCACCCTCTCCTTGTAATACCTGTCATACCCATGACATTATACACATTTGTGTCCTGATATGTCACAAAAGGTGAATGAACTGAAGTGTGTGTGTGTGTGTGTCAGGCTGGCCAATCAAAGGCTGCTGGAGGGTCAGTCTCAGGTGGAGGAGCTGCAGAAGTCTCTTCAGGAACACGGATCCAAAGCAGATGATGTGAGTCAAACTAGAGTTAGTCGTGCTGGCTGATCCGAGAGGCTGATGGAGCCGAAAGCACGAGCAGCTCCTCATCCATATTCACTAACTCATGTTTCACACAGCACATGACCAGATACAGCTTATCTTCACTTTACCGACAAAATAGTTCCTAAAGAGATCAAAGCGCTGGAGAGTCAAACCAGAGCTGCTCCATATCAGAGGTGGAAGAAAAAATGATTCTTGTGATTCTGAACACTTCTTCAACCTAAACTTATTTTAACTTTCTAATTTTTTTTCATCTAATGTTTATATTTTCTTTCAGCTTTATTTCAGTGAACAACAATGTTTTTGATAGTTATAGTTTAACCATAATAACTCTGGTCAACACGTAACACTAGCACACACCTAACTGTGCCACGGCTCCATCACGCGTGACTGTCGCACTAACGCCCTGCTGTGTGTCTTCACTAACCTCTTTCTCTTCACTGTGATGTCACTCATGATGTAGCATGATCCAGGCTTGCCATTGGTCGTCCTGCCGGGTGATGCCATCATCATCGTCCTCATCATCATCATCAGAAGCACATGTGTGTGATACTTTAGTCTGACCGCCTGCTTCAGTTGATCATCCCCTGTCTGTGTGTGTGTGTGTGTGTGTGTGTGTGTGTGTGACAGGCGTCTGATGAATCAGGTCTGCTCTCTTCTGTCTGTCCATCAAATCTCTCTCAGTCTGTTGTAAGTACAGTCCAGCATTTTGCAGCTTTGTGATTGATTGTTTTCGGCTGTTTGCTCCACTGATCGCATGCGCAGCTCACACACGCATGTGTCACGGAACGAACGCGCAGTCTCCTTCTGCCGGAGCCATCAGACGAGTCGTCTGAGCATGATCGATCCGTCCGTTGATTATTTGAAATGCTCTTGCTGGGTTTTACTGTTGAATGTGAGTTTCATGAGACTGAATGCTGATCTTGAAGGTGTTGCTCAGATGATCAGGTGTTTGAATCATCCTGCACTGCGTTTTCAATCACACTTGAGTTTGATTTTCATAAATAGTTACACTGATGAGGTTTATGTCAATATAGAGGATATTACAGAGTAAAGTTATGTTTATTATAGTAGCCTCTACAGGTGTTTAATCTTCACAGCAGGTTGACTGAAAAACTAGTCAGCTGCTCTGGTAAAGACGTGGTTTATGTTCATGTTCACCAGAGACTGTTTATTGCTCTCAAAACTACAAATAAGTGGAACACATAAATTCGCTAGTTGACCTCACTAACCCACTAGTCAGTTGCTTCATAACTAGTATAACTATAATTTGATCACATTCGTACAGTGTTTATATGAAGCATTATACTCTGTGTGTTTGTCTGGTGTTGTTTGCTGGTGATTTTGAGCTCGTCAGCGCCCTCTGCTGGTTCACTGCAGTGTGAACGACATCAGGCTCTCTTCAGCACCCTCAGTAGTGATCACTGTGAAGGGCTTGTGATGCTGCAGTGTGTGAATGCGGTTTGTGTCCAGCAGGAGGCGCTGCAGTGTTTCACATGTGCTTTAATGCACCGTGACTGAGTTTGTGTTGGACCAACTTTAACATCTTCTTCTTCTTCTTCTTTTTCAGACGGTGTTATTGAAGAGGAAGCTTCAGGAACATCTGTGAGTATCAGCAGATATTGATTGTGTTTATCACAGCAACAAAGTTCATCATGAATGACAGAGTGTGATTGTTCTTGGTCTTTAGAGAGAAATTAAGGGATGCCACTAACAAGCTTCAGGAGAAGAGCTCAGAGATCGAAGAGCTGGAGAACAAACACAGTTCCAGCGGTGAGACTCGTGATCATCACACTGCAGAAAACCTGTTTCTGTCTCGTTTTCCAGCACAAATATCTAAACATTCTTAAATCAAGATACATTTACTGGAGAAGAGAAATGACTGAAGATATTAAGTCTTGTTTAATGAAAAATGTGTCAAAGTTAGGGGTGCGTCTCGATCAACTCACTAGGTGCTGAATCAGTATATCATGTGCATGAATTCGGGCACTAGTAAGAGCACATGAGGGCACTGATGACTCTTTTCCCAGCGACATGACAACGTCCTCGATGTACAACGTCAAATAAACGTATCTTGATTTAAGAATGTTTGGATATTTGTGCTGAAAATCAAGACAGAAACACTGAGGAAGAACATCTTTTTCTGCAGTGTATATATGTAAACGTGTGTGTGTGTGTGTGCTGCAGATTGTTTAAATGAGAGTGTGTTGAATCATTTCAGCTCAGAGGATTGAAGAGCTGGAGGACGCGCTGAAGAAGAAAGATGAAGATATGAAACAGATGGAGGAGAGATACAAGAAATACCTGGAAAAAGCCAAGAGCGTACGTCTGACACGCCTGTGTGTTGTGTGTCAGAGAGAGAGTGTGTGTGTGAGAGAGTGTGTGTGTGTGCGTGCGAGAGAGTGTGTGCGTATCTAAGTGTGTATATGAGAGAGTGTGTTTGTGCAAGTGTGTGCGTGTGAGAGAGTGTGTCTGTATCTAAGTGTGTGTGAGAGTGTGAGAGAGTGAGTGAGTGTATATGTGTGTAAGCGTGTGTGTGATGCTGATGTTGTGTGTTTGTGTGCAGGTCATCCGTACGCTGGACCCCAAACAGAATCAGGGTTCTGCT
The DNA here is from genome assembly GCF_019924925.1 of Ctenopharyngodon idella. NCBI lineage: Eukaryota > Metazoa > Chordata > Actinopteri > Cypriniformes > Xenocyprididae > Ctenopharyngodon > Ctenopharyngodon idella. Next base: position 41,665,943 of record NC_067224.1, read on the forward strand.
CCTGAAGTTCAGGCCCTGAAGAACCAGCTGCAGGAGCGCGAGAGGATGCTGCACTCGCTCGAGGTCAGACACACACACACTCACACACACACATTGACATTTGACTTGACATTTGATATTCAACAGTGCTTTGATCTGCCTGGGTTAACTACATTGTAAAAAGCGCTATATAAATAAAGGTGACTTGACTTTACTTGACACACACACACACACACGCTGTTATGTGACTGTTCTGTGTTTGTCTGTGCAGAAGGAGTACGACAAGACAAAGTCTCAGAGAGACCAGGAGGAGAAACTCATTGTATCTGCCTGGTACAACATGGTGTGTATCAACACGAGTCCACCGGCACACACTGCTCACGGCTCAACAGTATGGATGTAGTGTGCACTAGGTGGTGCTGTTACACTAAGCACAGTTAGCGAGCGCTTGAGTTTGTCTGTGACGGATATGAAAGTTTAAATACTGAACACTAATATCCACACCAGTCACGTCAGCTTTATGCAATACAGTGATAAACGGGAAAATAACAGCATGATGCAAACGTGTGTTTCAGGGAATGGCTCTGCAGAAGAAGGCGGCGGAGGATCGGTTGGCCAGCACCGGCTCGGGTCAGTCCTTCCTGGCCCGGCAGAGACAGGCCAACAGCACCAGACGGTCGTATCCGGGCCACGTGCAACCCACCGGAGCCAGGTAGAGCGTCACCATGGCGACCTCAGCACAGCCAATCAGGACGCCCGACTCCACCCCTTAATGTCCTCTTCCTCCTCTCAGCCCATCTGATGAATCAGGGTCTCTGGACGCTCCTGCTCGCTTTAATTATATCAGCATTAATTAATCAACACACTCCCAACAAACGTGTGATTTCCCATCGGACACTTCTTAAAGGAGGCTTTGCAGTATTTTAAGGGTTATTATTGACGCACAGGAGACTTTTGAGTGTTTTTATTTGCTACACGTTACGTTGAGTCTTTAACCTGTCCTCTTTATTATCTATGCATTGAAAGAGCTACATGTTGCACCATATGTTTGTATCTTGTGTAGGTCGTCGTGACATTTAAAGGCGCTTCCTGTTGTTTGTTTTTGTTGATTCATTCCCGATGCCTTAATACAGACTCACAGCTGCTGTCAATCACTGTCATCTGTCGCGTCTGCTGTCGTCACGAGTCGTGCGTCTGTCCTTCAGTTCTGCGAAACATGACGCTCTTCCTCAGTAGCACAAACTCACTTCATTTTGATTCATTTTTCATTGATCAAGTCTTAATATCTTCAGTCATTTCTCTTCTCCAGTAAATGTATCTTGATTTAAGAATGTTTAGATATTTGTGCTGGAAAACAAGACAGAAACACTGAGGAAGAACATGATTTTTGCAGGCCAAATATTTAAAAAATAAAAACAATAACTCTGATGTTGAAGCAGGCGTGTTGGACGAGGAACCGCGACTCTCCAGTGACGCTCAGCGGACGCTTGCTGCTGAATCTGTGACTGACACCTGTCAATCTCTCTCTTTCACAGTGATGTTAAAGCATGAGTGGCAGGGGGCAGGGCTGCATGACATCAGGGGGCGGGGCTGCATGACTGACAGTGATTTGAGCAGTTTAACCCATCGCTGCACACTAACTAACCCATGCTGTCCCAGAATGCTCTGGTCTTGCGTGCCGATCAGAAGTGGGCGGGGCCGGCGCGTGTCAATCATCAGGCAGAAGAGCGCGAGCTTTGACTGTTACACATTAAAGACGGATGGAAATTGCTCTGATGTTCCTCACATCTGTTTAGTTGCTTTGATCATTGTTTCAGTATTTTCTGTAGTTTATATGAACAAACGAGCCTCTTCATCGTCATCACACTGCATCATCAGCCATTATAATGAATGACGGAGGACCCGAACCGTATCTGTTACCCATAGTGTTGAACTCTATTTATTTGATGCTGAATCAGTAAGTGCTTTTGATGATTCTGACACAATGTTACAAACTGCTGCAGTAAATCTTCTGCTTTTCTTCATCAGCTGTTACTAAATATTCCCGTAACGCACAGCGATTGCCGAACAAGACGGACGCATGTCTGCGATCCGTATCTAGTGTTGTTTTTAACAGGTGATTGATTGAATGTTTGAGGCTTTCTGATCACTGTGGACTTGAGTTCAGAGGTTAAACGCTAAAGGTCTCTCACAACCGTCCATGAGCAGACAAACGCCTCAAACCGAGGGAAACAGTCGTGATCTTGCTGTGTGAGATTGATTTGATCAGAACTTTCATCTGAAGTAGCAAACATTCATTCCATTTGCCAAGTTTTATATTGCTTGTATACAATATGTACATACTGTATGTGTGCGACGCTGGAGGAACGTTCAGCAGTTCATGACGAGAACCGATTAGATGCGTTTCATAATGTGTCTCCATTGATGAACTTGTGCTTCCGACGCTGCAAAACTGTACAGTTGTTATTCAAGTTGTAAATAAAGCTTGTATAAAACATTCATGTTTCAAAATCACGGCTGTTCTTTGTTTTATTTGCCTTTGTGGATCTACTTTTCTTCTCCTGACGCAGGGATATTCATTACTCTTTCATTTCTCCTCTCCAGTGATTTCTGTTTTAGTTTAAAGGGGGCCTATATCACAAGATGTAATATAAGTCTCTGGTGTCTCCAGAATGTGTCTGTGAAGTTTCAGCTCAAAATCCCCCACAGATCATTTATTATAGCTTGGCAAATTTGCCCCTATTTGGGTGTGTGCAAAAACACACCATTTTTGTGCGTGTCCCTTTAAATGCAAATGAGCTGCTGCTCCCGCCCCCTTTTCCAGAAGAGGGCGAAGCTTTAACAGCTCGCGCTTCGGTCGCTCAACAACAACAAAGCTGGAGAATCTCACGCAGAAAAATGAGGATTGTCAGTAACGGTGTTCAGCCTTACATTGTTCAAACCGGAGTCGACACTGATGGAGAGACTCAGGAAGAAGTTACAACTTTTAGACGTTTCTGAATGGTTAGTGGATAAATTTATGTAGTTGCTGTGGAGTTGATTCAGCTCATCCACTAGCATGTGCCGTCATGTTAATCTTTTGTGTTGAATTGACCCTCGTTTGTGAAGCAGTCCGGCGTAAAATGACGGCATGCTAACAACACTCGACTACAACAACTCTTCCTCTTCTCTAAAGCAGCCCAACATGGCCCCGCCCCCTTTGTTGTGTGTTCTCGGGGGCGGGGTTTATGTAAATTTTAGGGTTAGTGATGTCACCAACCCAGGAAGAAGTTCGTTGTAGTCCCTACCAGCCGTTTGTTGTAGTCCTTAAAAAAATGATTTCTGTAAAAGAAAATATCTCCCTTTGCATTGAACTTTGAGTGTCGTAACTTTGCAGATGTTGTTTATGATCAAACAGCAACATTACACACTAACTAAAGTTAAAAAAGTCAAATCATAATCAAACACCCCTTTAAATCTGCTGCCGTCATGCAAAACAGGGTTATTATCGGTAACTAAAACTATCAAAAAACAATTTCTGATCATTGACATAACATGAGAGTTTCTGCAGCTTCGCTGCTCTTTGTGTTGTTCATCTCTTCACTGAAACATGTAAAGCTCGAATTATGACCTTTGACCCTGTGACAGGTGGGCATGTGAGAATGCTGCATTACAAACCAAGAAAGTCAGACATACGACCTGGAAACTTCCTGAAACTCTTTTCATCACACAAATGCACGATAAACATCAGTGTTTCTACATTAAAAGACGATAAAACATTTTGAGTGTAAAACACGATCTCCGGCTCTCCTACACAATTACTATTGTTTCATATCGTTCTTCCTCTGTTATTGTTGAAAATCGAAAACTACTTGAAAACTTTGGGTTTGTTTGTGTTTGTCAGTGGAAGATCTGAAGTCAGAGATTCAGCATGTGAAATTTCTCCAGTTCCTCCAGCGAATCACAGCTTAGCTTTTGTTTTAAGTCATTAACTCACTCTTTTCAGTGTTATAGATCAATACAGTTAAACTTGAATAGAGAAAAATAGTCATTGACTAGCTGGTCGTAACTGGATCTCTTAAATCTCTGCAGGCTGTTTCGTTCATATGATATTCGATGAAGTTTGTCTTCTCCATTTATTAAACTTAAACTCTCTCCCACAGACTCGTCACAGGTGTTCATACTGTTTCCACAGGTGTTTCGATCGTTACTGATAAAACATCAAGTCTGACGCTCTCATATTCATACACCGTTTACAAACTAGACAGACTCTTAAACAGGGTTAGTTCAGCTAGAATGATCGTTCTGTCATCATTTGTCTTTCTTCTGTGGAACACAAAAGCAGTGTTTCAACAATATTCATGCTGCTTTTTCCATTCATAGTGAGAACAGACCTCGAGGTTCCTCCGAGCGAATCACTGACCGAATGAACACAGATTCACTCGAGCTCATTTGAGTTTGTTCTCATGCAGCCAGAACATAAATATTAGAGAAAGGCTTAACTTCGGCCTGTCAGACGCGTGTTCGGCCCACAGGCGTGTTTAACTTTCCTCGCTCTAATCCGACACCGAACTGATGTCATTTCAGAAACACTCCAAACAAATTAGTGCCGTCATTCAAAGCGTGGCCGAGTAATTATTCTGATCAGTCCAGCCTCAGGAAAACTGGCCTCACAATGTGTGCATTTATGAAACGCTCGGATTTTAATTTCAAATGACCTGTAGCTGACGACAACACAAAGCGCTTATTGACGATCTACTCGACTGCTGTTGTCTGGCTTTCAGCCTTGATTTCGTCCCGCTGACGCTTTAATTAAAAACACAGCTGAGAGACGCAGGACTGAGGTCCTTTCCACACATTTTCTCTGGATCCGGTGGGATTCGACTGATGTTACTGTCCCATCATGAGCTGTGGAGTTCAATCTCAATGTCACAAGCTGATGTTCAAATGAACCAAACAGAACCAGTGCATGATCCTTCACTACCATCAGCTCTTCACGTTGAACACTAGATTCAGGAAGTGAGGTCATTTAATGTGTTTCCTCACCATTAATGGACTTAAAGCCAGGATAAAGGACGCTTTATCACATCATCTTCAGTCAGTTGGTCTGTTTACGGGTTCATTCAGGTGTAGGTTCTCTGAGGAACTCGTCCTTGGCTTCAAACTCGCCGTTAGCGTGGATGAATGTGGGAAATTAATCGTTTTGTGGCCCAGTTCTGTCTGATAGGAGCGAGGGAGTTTAAAATGCATGGGTAAAAAAGATGAATGCATTCCATGGACGACACTGAGGTTTGATGTATTGTGGCTCGACAGGGAAATGCGAGTGAAAACGCTTGAGCTGACATCAGGCCAGCACTGATCATTCATATGAAGAACACGCGCCTGCAGCCAAACTCTATAATGAAATGAATGGATTCGCTAACAGCTCAAACATCTGCTCGTCCTCTGAGCGTTTATAAACTCCATCATCGCTGCCAACAGCAGGTCTGTCCGGTCCGAGAGAGATCCATTAGCATTGTTCTCCTCTGGCTAGACAGCGTGAACAGTGATGCTAGATAGCGAAGTTTATTAAAGTCATATATTAGGTAGGTAAACTCAGTGGTGTATTTGATAGTCAGTGGTAACAGAGCAGGCAGACATCTAGTCAGGACAAAAAATATTGTTTTCTGTTATTATAGATCATTTTAGTTATTTGTGGGCTTTACAAAACATACATTTGGCGCCTCTTGTATTGCATATATTCCAATTCATTTTTACGGCCGACCTCGATGACTTACTTATTATGCGGCCTCCGAAAAGAGCCAATCACAGACTGGTAAAGTCATCGCGTCATCGCAGCAGCCGTTAGAAGCTCCGGTTGCTGCACATGCGCGTTGGCTGGCCCAAACTTAACCATATACGCGACACGCTATAAAAGGTGTTTCTAACGATAAAACGGTTTCATTGACATGACATTCACGGATGGAACAACATATGACAATGATAATCTCAGGTACTGATTATGTGCTTTATTTAATGTTAGAAGAATTTGACGTGAGTTTTATTATCCGTTTACATGATCTATGTAGTCATATTGAAAGCAACAATGGATAATTCACCTCAGATCTTGAAAATAAATTAAAGGAAACAAGAACGTTCAAAACTGTGAACAAACAACTGTATTCTGAAAAAAAAAAAAATTCAGTCACTCAGTATGTATTTTTAATAATTTTAAAATGGTTTAATATTTATTAGTTTATGCACTTATTCATTTGGTTGCAGTGCAGTGCGCTTGCAGAGAGACTCCGCCCACACGCTCTTCTGATTGGCTGTGATTTGTGATTGATTTGGTCGCATCTGGTGTGGACAGACTAATTGCTTGTTACTGGAATCTTATCAGACATGGTGTAAGAAACAACACTTATGGGAAAGTTCATGTCAGATTTTGTTGCTGATTTAAAATATGTTATTTAAATGTTATTGTGGCAACCTGAACAAGATCCTGCAGAGCTTCCAGGAAACCAGTACTGTCCTTCAAAGAGTAGACCCGGATCTGGTGAAATCGGGCTTTTCTAGAAAATTTACACCAACAGTTTGGAGAGTTGGAGATGATGGCCAAACGAATTTCTGCTACACAAGAATAAAGGACAGCACCCCTCACCAAATAAAAAGAAAAACAAGCGCAGATGAATCCAACACTCCTGATCATTTCCTCACAGGCAGTGAACAGTTTGTGTTTCTTCTCATTATTGACGACCTGATCATCATGTTACATAATAGGTGTATCGCACACGAAGAAACCTGACAATTCTGGGGCTTTTTCAAGTCGTCTGAAGAACAAGGCCTGTCGCAGTCTCACGCATGAACACTGAAGACCCGCAGGACCAGCTTCATGATGAACTCGTTCAGTTTGTCGAGTTTTGCTGCTCCGTGACGAATGACTCCTCGCCTCGAAATCTACTGCTCCAGTGTGCTTTTCCCAATGTGGAAATTGCATCAAGGATCTTCTGTGTCAAATGGCTCGGGAGAGAGGTCATTCACAAAATTGGGGCTTACAGAAAATAGATTGAGGACACGCTGAACTGTTTGACAGTCAACATGATTTTAAGGATTGAATCGAGGAATTCCCTTTGAAGAAGAGCCGGAAGAAGAAGTGAGTGAGATTTAATTCATTTTCTTTGCTGGGCTGTTTCTGGTTTGTAAAACAATTACTCAATAATACCGTTGTTTAATTTATGTGGAGTGTTTTTAGCCAGTATGGGTTGATGACATGCGCTCTGTGTTTCTCTGTGTTTGATCAACAAATTTAATGCGCTTGTTTGAGTATTTTGGCGAGTATAATGTGCCTTTAGTCTTTACAGCGCTGATTCTTTGATTGATCAGTTGATTGAATACAGGGGCCTGAGGGATGTGTTCGCCCCGGGCCCCGCAAACACTTCTCACATCACGGCTGGCAAAAGTTTCTGAGATTTCAGGATTCCTCCATTCAAGTAGATCCAATGTTCTTAAATGCAAGGAAACACTTCCCTTGAAAGATCAGCAATAATGAGGAATGTGATAATATGAGGAAAGCATTAGTATTTCAATAAATGTGCAACACTTGTGCACTGAACACACGACTTCTGTTCAGTTCACATTTATTTGTATAGCACTTTTCACAATATCGTAATCTCAGGGCGGGCATCCCATAGAAAACAGAAAAGCAAATGGAAGATAATTAGCGTAGCTGCTGTTCATAACATATCAAGCAAAGACAGTCATGTGCATTTGATCTGATATAACTGAAGTACAGGATTATAAGATACATTATGTGAATGCTTGGCTAAAGAGATGCGTCTTTAATCTAGCTTTAAACTGGGAGATTGAGTCTGAACTCCGAACATTATCAGGAAGGCTATTCCAGAGTTTAGGAGCCAAATGTGAAAACGCTCTCCCTCCTTTAGTGGACTTAGATATCCTAGGTACAACCAGAGTTTTGTGATCTTAAAGAGCGTGAAGGATTGTAGGGCGATAGAAGATCATTTAAATACACAGAAGCTAAACTATTTCGAGTCTTATAGGTCAGTAGCAATACTTTATAATCGATACGGAACTTAATAGGTAACCAGATGATAAAATTGGTGTTATATGATCATATTTTCTTGACCTGGTAAGAACTCTAGCAGCTGCATTTTGTACTAATTGTAGTTTGTTTATTGAGGAAGCAGGACAACCAGCTAGTAATGCATTACAGTAATCTAGTCGAGACGTCATGAAAGCATGAACTAACTGATGTTTCTGAGGTGGAAGAAGGCTGATTTGACACATTTGAACAGGTTTGTGCTTATTATCAGTCCAGTTTTGATTTCTGGTTTTGACATTAATTAATATATTACTGTTGCTGGAATCATAAATCACTGGAGTTGCTCAATAAGTACTATACACTCTTAAAAATAAAGTTTCTAAAAGAGTCGCAGTGATGCCATAGAAGAATCATTTTTGTGCTTTCAGTGATCAGTTCTTAAAAGAACCATTTTTTTTCTTAGTGTGAAGAAGATTTTAATAATCTTATTCCACAATAAAGCAGTGGAAACATTTCATGGATGTTAAAGGTTCTTCATGGAACCATCGATGCCAATAAAGAAGCTTTATTTATAATAGTGTGCTTTTTATAATGAATTATAGTTTGCAAAGTTTCATGATTTTTTTGATAGTAGACAGTAAATGTGAAGAGAACAGTGGTGATCATCATGTTTTTGTTTCCATTCAATAGACCAGAGAGCGATTGGCATTTATACGTGTGATTTAGTGTGGTTTTGTGTTTTTAAATCAGTTTTGATTCACAAAAGCTGTTGTGCATTTAGGGTTGTTCAGTTATTTGTCCAGAAACGGTCATTATCCTCACAGTAATCTCAGCGTCCAGACGTGTGATGTGGTCACATGATTGTCCGTCCGGCTCGACTGATTCAGTTCGATTACTGGAAGTTTTCTTTCATGTGGTCGACTCGGACATGACAGCGCTTGAGCTCGAGCGTTTCTTCACGCATGACACTTCATTTATCCTTGTGAGCAATATTTCAAATATGTTTTTCTAGGTTTTACAAGCATGAGCTGCTGTTATACAGTACAGTAAAGCGTGACAGACGTGAGGTTGTGAGTGTCGGTCTGTTTCTGGCGAACCCGAAACCTCTGATGACGAGCCTCTGTTACATTCCTGACACACCAGATCAAGAGTTTCCATCTGAAAGTCAGCAGCCGTTTCTTCAAGTCTCTCAGAATCTGCATGAGTGTATTAATATTCATCTGTGGGTCAGTGAATATTCTCTGTGTCATGCTGAGCTTTTCCATACTGCTGTTCTTTTGAAGGGAAAGTCCGTCCGTCCCTCTGGCCGCTGTATCGCTCCTCAGGACGCCTGCAGCCTTTGGCCTTCGCTTCAAGCGTAACTTCAGGAGCGAAGGGTTAACTGGCAGAATTACTGCAGAAATGATCCCATCAGTGCTGACATTCTCTCTGAAGTCTCTACAGCACTGATGAAATCACAATGAGATGATTTTAGTCTTCATCTTTGAGTGCATCTGCATGCTAGTGCACTAGTAAACGTTAACAAGTTCTTTTGTCAGATTTACACATTTTCACTTAAAGAAAGATTAAAAAAAAAAAGAGCAAAAATATTGATGACTCATCTTACACTCACAGGCATGTACTAATTTCATCCAATAAAATGCTCTGTAGAGTGAGAAGGCCCCTCCCCCCTCAAATCCAGTCATAAAAGTTTACTGTATAACAGGGAATGTCATGGAATTTGGATAATTTTGGATAAATAAATCAAAAGTAGGGCTGCACACTGAATCCTTAAATCACAATATGGACTAATGTCTGGCTGTGTCTGAAATCGCCCCCTAAAGCCTTAAACGGCACTATTTGAGGGACAGCCATTTGTAGTAGTGTCCGAAACCATAGTGGACGTTATTGAGTGCACTTATTCAATCCCATAATGCACCGCAATAACAAGTGTACAACTGCTAGACAATACCCATAATGCACTCTGAGGTTCGTGTTGAATGAATTCCCACATCTCGCCAGAAGATGGCGCTGCAGCTGAATCATCATCCATTTTCCAAACCGCTGGTCCAATGTGGCTACAGTGTAATATTATAGACCTTATGCGCCAGAGAAACAAGCGTGCCGCCATCTTTATAATATTGTCTTTGAACTTCCGTTTTTGCGGTAGTTCTTTATATTTCTATGGCATCGCTCTCAAAGAATATTTAGCTGGTGAAGTGGATTTACTTCTTGTAGAGTTCATGAAAGTTATCATGAGCATTGTTATGTTTAAAGCAGATGTCTTAACAAATGTCAATAGACTGGGAAGATTTTAAAATGAGCAGTTCATTCATAAATACGTAAGATCGCTGTGGAAATACAAACCGGAAGACAAAAGACAACGAGCGCAGCGCTGAAAAGGGGCGGGGCTACATAAGGTCTATACAGGTATACATTCCTTTGTGATTGATTATTAAATAGTTTAATAAAGTCTATACATGCTAGTGAATGATGGTATAGGAGGCAATTTCGAACACAGCCTCTGTGAATGTCATTTCTACATTTATTGTCACTTCAGAAGCATTTCAGCTTTTCATTTGAGAAAACTATCATCATAAACACACACAAACTCAAAGCTCTTCACAACAACCTGCCAGAAGAAACATATTACTATTGTACAGTAAAATGTACTTCTCAGTGTAATAATAACAAAAATGATACCGTTTATACATTTTTTAAGGAATATTACACAATATCATGAAATGTTTTAATTTTAAGCTCTGTTGTGCAGCACTTCACTAAAAAACACTGAAAGGAATTGTACTAATTTAATTTGATAACATTTTAAAAGATTAATAAGTTTTATGCATTAATTTAATTACCACCATTTCTGTCTTAAATCATAAAACACTGAATCCAGAAAAATTAAAACTGCACGGCATTTTTGAAAAAATGAAAACACATTTCATAGGGCATTATTATTGTTAAAGTTAGAATCCAGTTGATTAGACATTTTTTGGATTATTAAAATTTAAGTAAACCAGTATAACAAAATCCATAAAAAATAAAATGGAAAACAGAATTTGGTAAAAAATAAAACTGATATCATAGGGCACTATAAAGTTAAGTCCCTCATGAGTGAGCGAGTGAGTGTGAGTGAGAAAGTGAGAGTGTGAACGAGTGAGTGACGAGTGAGGACTCCACCCATGATGGCAGACACTGACTTTCAGACATTTCAGCCTCTTTTAACTCTTTTAGAATAATGATGGAGATGAACTGTAGCTCTTAGCTGAATGTTGTGAGCATTAATATTTCTTCTTTCATCTCGTGCACCTGCGGCTACAGACGTGTGTTTCTCTTGAAGTTTCTCTTCACACACGTGTGTTTGAACATAGAGATGTTTCCTTCTGTCCAGATGAAAACAAATCAAACGGATCAAAGCTTTGTTCTGTTTGATGTGATCAGTCACAATAATACAACTAACACAATCAGCATCACATGATTTTGACAATAAAAAAAAATCTCATTCCATTAATTAATTAATTAAAAAAAAAAAAAAAAAAAATATATATATATATATATATATATATATATATATATATATATATATATATATAATATTTATTAGCCTTTTTTCTAAATGACTTGAGTTTAACATCTTTGCACTTCCTTTAAGATTTCAACCAAATCTTAAATATTCACTTGATAACTAATTATATCATTGTAGGACACCAAAATAAATCAGTTTTCAGCTTTCACAGGAGAGGAGGAAACACCTTCCATAAGTTCTGTTACTGATGTCAAAGGTTCATCAATCACTTCATAACTGGCATATGGTAATATAATGTTTGTGTCATGTGTTTGGCTGGTAAATCACATCTGCTGTTGTTTATGCATTTACTATCGGTTTTCATGTAATGTTAATAAAGTTTAATGCAGTTGATAGTAATATTTATAGTAATATCAGTGAAATGATGGCACCTTCAAACAGATGGAATGGCGGAAATGGCGGCTCTGAATATTGTCTAATATGCGAAGTTCAAGGGTCCATTAAACAAGATTGGTACAGTAAAAACTGCCCAAAATGTGAGGTTTTTTTTAGAGCAGTAGCCCTACTATGAAGTCCTTAAGTCCACTTTAACACATCCTTAAAGGCAGCGGAGAATAACCGGTGTGAAATGGGCTCATGGTGCAATAAGTGGCTCTGAATATTGTCTAATATGCAAACTTCTAGGGTCAATAAAAAAAGATAGGTGCAGTAAAAACTGCCCAAAATGTGTATTTTGTTAGAGCAGTTGCCCTACTATAACATCCAAAAGTCTGCTTTAACACACTCACGAAGCGGGCAGAGAAAGGAAGTAGTTGTCTTTCATTCAGTGACCACGAGTTCACAGCCATTGGTGTCGCTCTGGCAGGCCGTACTGCCATCATCTGTTTCTCTGAGCTCCTGGACCTCCATGATTCTCCAGGTTTGCTCTGAAACAGCCTTCTGTGTGTTTTCTTTCCCAGTAGGGCTGGAAAAATGTGTTTCAGAGCCGCTCTTGTGCGATCCGTCATTCAACAGTCACGTCCATTTGGCCTGTACTCCTCACAACTCTCGCCAACATGTGATCGTTTATGAAGTGGACGGTAATAACGGCACATCAACGCTGCCATCAGGAACTTCTGTAACACGTTCAGGAACTAAATTCATGATTCTGTATTTATTTGAGGTGTGTAATGAAGATTTGTGTTTGATGTGACGCCAATGGACAGCTGATGCATTCTGGGATTGCGCTGGATAAATAAACACCAGTGCAGAAATTCAACGACGTGTAACATGACGTGACTTCAGTGTGCCGATAACATACACGCAATAAAAGCATCAGCAGACGTCTGTCATGTAAATGTGGCGTTTGCTCCAACAGGAATCTCTTTCAGCAGTCAATCGTTTGATGTTTTTATGTTCGTTTCACAGCGTTAGATATGTGAAAATCACACGGACCTCCTGCGAGTGCTTTATGAGCTGTAAGTGAGAGCAGATTGAGCTCAGATGATCAGCAAAAATGACCGTCGGATTTACGTGCCAGTGTTTTTCACCTGCTTTAAAGCATTTAAAGCGACAGACGATAAACTGCAGCGCTTATAACAACAATACCGTCCTCTAAGAACAGTCCACACACACATCTACAGTGAAGGATCAAATGTGTTTTCATTGATCATTAATATTCGTCTGACTGTATCCTGTTTGTATTTGACATCCATTAGATGCTCTCACAGCACATCTATGTTTGATACTCTTTTTGTTAGTGAAAGATGATTTACAAAAAAATCTTTCACACATTTCATTGGAAACCAGCAACAAAGAGTCCAGTTCAAGATCATAAATCAGAGCATAATAAAAGATCTCTTCCAAAGAGTCGAGGCGCCAGTCATTGTTGAAGCAGAACCTGTAGATCCAAACGTCGAGGCCTTGAACCGCAGCTTCATCCGTATGCAAACCTTCCTCTGGCCTCACGGACACATTACTGAATCCAGAATGAGATGATGTGGATCACGAGACGCCGTGAGGAGAAAGAATGACCATCAAGACGAAACACAGGAGTCGTGTCGCCGTAAACGCTGCGATGAGCGTCAGGTGACGTAAATCAGACCGACAGACTCTGTGAACAACATCCAGACCTTCTGCCATGACAGCAGCAGATGTGAAGCTGGTTTAGCACAACATCTATATTCATCTTCCATCTGGAGAACCTTGAACTACATAAATAGTTTATTGTTTGTAAGATCATAGACAAACAGATTACTGAAACGTCTCATACACCAGATATCAGGAATATGAGTTAAACGGTGTCATTCTGAAACAAACAAACACATTTACAGCAACTAAAACTATCTATTCAATAAATTAAATGAATCATTTCTATGTCATACACAAAAAAATGTAAACAATCATCGAAAAGACATGAAGTACAAGAGGAAAAACACAACCGGCCTCATTCATGAAACTCTCTTATTAAATCTGCTCATATAAACTCACTGAACTGAAGGAAATGATTGTGATTTCTAAGAAATTGCTGTTGTTTCTGATTAAGGCCCGTTAATCTTGTTAGTAGCTGATTTAGTCACAAAAATATAATGACTCTTATTTATAGATATATATAATAAGTAAACAAACAAACGCTTTATTAATAAATCTAAATTACATCTATGATACATCTGATATTTACATGGAAGTGATTCTTCAGGAAATGAAGAAACAAAGTGTTTCGTTTGTCCAGAACGAAGCAGGAAGTGGTTCAGAATCCATCATTACTAAAGCAGTCGCGTGATGATGATCTGAACGCACAGAGACAACGCCGTGAAGGCGGGGCTCGTCCACGAGGAGGAGGAGCCTGAGAACGTCCTGTCGTGATTGGCTCTGCCATGCTCCTGTGGGTGTGTCTGGACAGTGATGTAACCGTTGATGATGCGGACGAGAGGGGGCGGAGCCTCGGCTGTCACACTGCGAGAGAGAGAGAGAGAGAGAGAGAGAGAGAGAGAGAGATCAGTTATGATGGAGTGAGAGAACTGATGAACCGCAGAAACATGACAGACACGTGTCCCGAATACACTCAGTGTTTCTGTCTTGTTTTCCAGCACAAATATCTAAACATTCTTAAATGAAGTGAGTTTGTGCTTAAAACAAGAATATGGGGTCAGAACAATAATTCAAAGTGAAAACAAGATTATTTTTCTGACTCCATTGGCAGATATTTGTTCTTGTTTTAAGCAAATGATTTTCATTAATCAAGTCTTAATATCTTCAATCATTTCTCTTCTCCAGTAAATGTATCTTGATTTAAGAATGTTTAGATATTTGTGCTGGAAAACAAGACAGAAACACTGAGGAAGAACATCATTTTTGCAGCGCATGAAATATTGGAGCAAAAACACATGCCTTTATCATCATAATCCTCTAATGGTTCATTAATCCAATTTATAACATTTGACAAGTGAATCAGTTCCAGATCAAAACCGAGACCTGAACGAGACTCTGCTAAAACATCAGAGGAACTCGAGAGAGTCACAAGTGGTTTCGCTCAAACATCACAATCGTCGAGTCTTCAGTCACATGACCGGCTGAAATCTGTTCGTTTATGAAATATGAAGCCGCACTAAACGTCTGTCTTTTCCGTGAAGGAGGGAAAATAAATGGAGGTTTAGAGTCTGTCAGACTTCATGAGACGGACGGGAAACATAAATAAAGAGTTTCAGAATTTCATTCACGTCCTCCATCTGTGTCAACACGCGCTGGAGACCTGAACATCTACAGACGAAGCTCTGGCGCGTGTCCTCGCTGAAGTCCAGACGCGCGGCGGACGCTTCTGCTCGTGTTCTGTCAGACTGAAGCGGCCCGTTTCCCTCCACGGGTAAAAATAAATGAAGTCTATATGCAGGAGCTTCTGTTTGTTTTGAGCGTCTGGACCTGAACCGGGACTTCATAAACAGTTTATTAAAGAAATATTGCTTTTACTCAGAATTACGTGGGCGACTGTAGACATAAACTCAAATTTCCAGACTCGGCGGAGAACATGTCATCTGATTTAAAGAATGAATCTGTTAGAAACGACACAATGTCCATGAAAAACTGGTGTAAATCACACACAGCTCATAGATTGAGGTTTCCAGCAAATCTGATATTCTCTATTATGATCTGCATGTGGAAATAAATTGGCCGCATGTCTGAATCCATCAGCTCGTACTCGTGCATCAGTCTGGAGCGTCGGCCGGAGCAGCAGCTGTGAGTCTCGGGATGTTTTCATGCGGCCGGTGAAGAATCACGTTGGAGATGTACGTGAAGCCGGCGCAGGACGGGACGAGTCAGGACAGACGCACTGAAGCCCTGCGGCGTCTCTCAGGAGTCTCACTTCGACTCCGGCCGACACTCGAGACGATATCTAGACATCGTTCCCACACAACATGAGAACTCCTGAGGAAGCACAGACGTGTTTAAACCCGTGATGGTGTCAGGACGCGACTGATGAAACCGCTACTGCACCAGCGTTAATATCGTTAACTAAAGCCAAAGAAAACATTTTCATTACTTGAAATAAAATAAACATTTACTGTCATTTCAGAAACATTTCTCATTCTCTTTCAGTCTAAGTACTAAAACACTTAAAACTAAATAAACTAAAACTACACCTTAATACAAACTAGACCTATTTCAAAAAAAGTAACACTTTGCAATTGTTAATTTGTTAACATTAGTTCACATGAACTAACAATGAAAAATACTTCTAAAGCATTTATTCATCTTAATGCTATTTTTAAATTGACTAATACATTATTACAATCAAAAGTTATTAATATTATTTAATAAACCTGAGCTGACATGAACTAACAATGAACAGTTGTATTTTATTAACTAACCTTAACAAAAATTAATAAATACTGTAACAGATGGATTGCTCGTTGTTAGTTAATGTTGGTTAATGCATGAACTAATGTGACTTCACTGTAAAGTGTTACAACAAAAATAATAAAAATGACAAAAACACATTTTCATTACTTGAAATATTAACTGAAATAAAATAAAATATTTTTAAAAATTATTTTACAACTTATTTAACTTAACAAAAGCTAATAAAAATTACAAAAACTTTAAAATTAAAATAAAAAATAAAAATAAAATCTAATTCAAAATATTAACAAAAACTAATAAAAATGCCAAAACTGTAACTAAAATGAAATCTAATTCAAAATATTAAAAAAAATGACAAAACTACAACTAAAATGAAAATTAAAAAATAAAAATAAAAATCTAATTCAAAATATTAACAAAAAACTAATAAATATGACAAAACTAATTAAAATGAAAAAAAAAAAAATCTTTTAGAGTAAAATAACTGGTGTTGTGTAGTGTTGATGTACTCGTGTGCGGGTCGTGACCTCATCTCACCTCTCCTCCATCCGCACCCAGAGGTCGTTGAACTGTCGGTGCCGCTGCTTCTTCTGCTTGTTGCGGCGTTTCTTCTTCAGCTTGTGCTCCACCTTCTCCAGCAGCTCCAGGCTGTCGGCCAGCAGCAGCTCCTCGTCCTCCTGCAGGCGCGGCTCGCGGCTCTCGTGCAGGAACGGCTCCAGCGGTGCGTCTGCGTCCGCGTCCGCCGGCTCTCCTGACCTCCAGCTGGACCTTCTGCCACTGCAACACACCACAAACCGCTTTATCATGAGACCTGCACCCGAGAGACTCAGCACACGCTGAATGTGTAGCTGCTCGACTTTTGACTATGTTTGTGTTCACACAGCTGAGCTCAGCTGGAGTACTGTTGAAAAACTGGATCTGAATAATGACTCTATTGTGTTTTTAGAGCTGCTTTACAGCTGAATTAGTGTCATATTTGATGAAATCTGCGTCACTGATTCTGTTTATCACTGTGAAGCTGCTTTGAAATGATCTGTACTGTTTAAAGCGCTGTAGAAATAAAGCTGACTCGACTTGAGTATCTCCTTCAGTCATCTGCAGAGACTCCAGATCCAAACACACATCGATTGGAGTCGATCGTCAGACGGCCGGTTTCTTCACACCATCTGCTCCTGATCAAGCCTCCACAGACCTGCTCATTGACTGTTAAAGCATCGCAGGAATTTATTACAAACGCTCCGATGCAAATGACCGGCGGAGCCAAACTGCACATTTTTATAATGGAACTTTCCGGATCTCAGGTTTCCAGTGTCTCCTTCAATCTGCCAATCCATTCATTTCACAGAGCCACTGCGTGTGTGTGTGTGTGTGTGAGATGGAAACACATTCCAGTTGTTCTGAATATTCTGGATGATGGTTTGATAACAGGACAGGATTGTTTCTGTTTGGTGTGTGACACTCGTTCACACCGGCTCCGTCTGGATGCTGTTTTGGTGATGATGGACGGAGTTAATCTGACGTGATAAAAGAGCACAATGAAGGAATTATGAGCTCTGATCACGACTGATAACCACCCATGAGATGAAGAGCAGCGCGGCTCTGAAGATGATCAGCACAGAAACAATCCATCATCACACTTACAGTGTCAGTCTGTGGGTCAGTGAACCGGAGAATTTAGAATCAGACGCTTATGTTCTTACATGAGTTCCTGAGCATAAAGGACCAAAGTCACAAAACACACGGATTCACAGCAGCTTCACTGTCATTCTGTTGTGTCTGTAATGCCTTAGTGTTTTGTTCTGTTACGAGATTTAAATGTCGCTCGGTTTTGTTCTGTTACGAGATTTAAATTTCGATCGGTTTTGTTCTGTTACGAGATTTAAATGTCGATCGGTTTTGTTCTGTTACGAGATTTAAATTTCGATCGGTTTTGTTCTGTTACGAGATTTAAATGTCGCTCGGTTTTGTTCTGTTACGAGATTTAAATGTCGCTCGGTTTTGTTCTGTTACGAGATTTAAATGTCTCGGTTTTGTTCTGTTACGAGATTTAAATGTCGCTCGGTTTTGTTCTGTTACGAGATTTAAATGTCGCTCGGTTTTGTTCTGTTACGAGATTTAAATTTCGATCGGTTTTGTTCTGTTACGAGATTTAAATGTCGATCGGTTTTGTTCTGTTACGAGATTTAAATGTCGATCGGTTTTGTTCTGTTACGAGATTTAAATTTCGATCGGTTTTGTTCTGTTACGAGATTTAAATGTCGATCGGTTTTGTTCTGTTACGAGATTTAAATGTCGATCGGTTTTGTTCTGTTACGAGATTTAAATTTCGATAGGTTTTGTTCTGTTACGAGATTTAAATGTCGCTCGGTTTTGTTCTGTTACGAGATTTAAATGTCGCTCGGTTTTGTTCTGTTACGAGATTTAAATGTCGATCGGTTTTGTTCTGTTACGAGATTTAAATGTCGATCGGTTTTGTTCTGTTACGAGATTTAAATTTCGATCGGTTTTGTTCTGTTACGAGATTTAAATTTCGATCCGTTTTTTATTCTGTTACGAGATTTAAATGTCTCAGTTTTGTTCTGTTACGAGATTTAAATGTCGCTCGGTTTTGTTCTGTTACGAGATTTAAATTTCGATCGGTTTTGTTCTGTTGCGAGATTTAAATGTCACTCGGTTTTGTTCTGTTACGAGATTTAAATTTCGATAGGTTTTGTTCTGTTACGAGATTTAAATTTCGATCGGTTTTGTTCTGTTACGAGATTTAAATGTCGCTCGGTTTTGTTCTGTTACGAGATTTAAATGTCGCTCGGTTTTGTTCTGTTACGAGATTTAAATTTCGATCGGTTTTGTTCTGTTACGAGATTTAAATTTCGATCGGTTTTGTTCTGTTACGAGATTTAAATGTCACTCGGTTTTGTTCTGTTACGAGATTTAAATTTCGATCGGTTTTGTTCTGTTACGAGATTTAAATTTCGATCCGTTTTTTATTCTGTTACGAGATTTAAATGTCTCAGTTTTGTTCTGTTACGAAATTTAAATTTCGCTCGATTTTGTTCTGTTACGAGATTTACATTTCCATCAGTTTTGTTCTACTGGGTTTTTTTTTTTTTTTTTTTTTTTTCTGCTTTTTGTATGTTGACAAACTGAATCGCAGCATTATTTCTGTGGTCAAACAGCAGGACACACGTCATGTACTGAAGCCAGATGACTCTTTTCAACACAACACTAGATCTCTCCTGCTCTGTGGAACTGGTGCGCTTGTTGTGTTGATCATGTGTTACTGAACTCCTGCAGCGAGACCAACACACGCCTAACCAGAACTAATCACTGGCTCAAACACGCATCACTTCCTCCAGACGAGTTTGACGCTCACTGCATCCAGAGCAGACTGACTTTAACTGTAACACACTCACGCTCTTCATATTTCTGCATATGTTGTGATGAAACCCATGAGCCCTTCATACAATGAGCCTCATTCTGACTGCGGCGGAGACCCGGGGGACCCTCATTATGAGCTCACTGTGTGAGTGTGTGAGTGTAGTGTGTGTGTCTGTGTAGTGTGTAGAGAGTGAGTGTGTGTGTGTATGTTACCTGCGGAGTGGCTGTCCAGCAGGTGTGTGTTCCACCTCATATCCTTCACGCCGTAGAACGTCTATCACTGTGTTGTTTCCCAGAAAATGACCTGCAACACAAACAGTTGACCATCAGTCTCTGAACTCTGTGTCTGAAGTCTGTGTCACACACACACACACACTGCTGTCACGTTACATGAAGATCGTGTGATCAGATGCTGTGATGTCAAACACTGGCAGATTAAGCGTCACTGATCTGGAAGTTTTGGGTTTCTGATGGTACGCAAGATTCCAATTCCAATTTATTTATATATTTATGAGATCCTAATAACCTCTCTGACTTTGAACGTGAATCAGGTCAGTGATATATGAGGGTCAGTACCATGCAAAGAATTAAAAACAAACAGTAAAAGCTTAAAATGAATTCTGTAAGAAACCAGTAACCAATGCAGCGATCTTAAAACAGGGGTAATGTGGTCGTATTTTTGAGTTCTTGTCAAACTTGTGGCTGTGTTCTGGATCATCTGTTCAAGATTTAGTTTTGAGCACCATAACAGAGTTTCAGAAGTGTAATCGAGTGAAGATAAATGCATGAATAACCTTTCCCAAATCCTTACGGGCTAAAAAGGCTTAATCTTAGAGATCACTGACTTCAGCTGAAGCGCCCGATCTCCCATCATGCATCTGAAACACTGAATCAAGAGTTCATCCAGTGAACACTGTCTTATGGAAGAGACGGTTCTTCCCTACTTTAACGTCTTTAATGTTTTCCATTAATGATAAAGTCGCATAAAAACAGAAGTTGCGCTCGTCTTTTCTTCTGCATATCGAGTGAAATGCTTCTGGAACAAGAACAAATGTAGGGCGGGGCTTGATTCTGTCTGTGGGGAATTGATTGGATGGTTGTGGTTTGCTATTGGTGGATCTCATGTGAGTGACAGGTTGCCCCGCCCTCGTCATCAGAGAAGAGAAGAGATGGAGAAGTTATTCTGATTCAAGATTATGAGGAACATGAATTTAAAACAATAATGATAAATCATTTCGAATAAACACTGCAATATTCCATAAAAAACAAGAATAATCCGTTTTGATTTCATGGTGACTTTAGGCAGCGAGTTTCGTCGTTGTACGGCAAACACACCCCTGAATGGCCGTATTGATCCGTTGAGCAAACGCCAAAGTCAATCTGCAGAAAGCGGCGTCCGTCTCACGTGTAGCTGATGGACGGCTGAGATAAGGCCTCTAACCACCTAAAAGCTTTTATTCAAAACTTCCTGAGCTCAGGCTTTTAGCACGCTTGTTTTCTTAAGGGGCCGTGGGCTCGGCGCTATACTGAGCGTATTCATGCTGTCAGCTGGCGACGCTCCACAGACACCCGTCCATTCAGAGTCCAGGAGCCTCCAGAAAGACGCCTGTGTCCTTCAGCCTTCACTCCAATTATTAGAGCAAATGGCACGTCTTAAACTGAGCTTCTTTTCCATACGCCGTCATATTTATATTAGAGATGTTGAGCTGGAGCGGAGAGGTGCGTGCTGGGTAAATAAACGCGGCGGTGTGTGGAAATCTCCCTGAACACACAGACCCGCTCGTGCTGCTGCTAAACACTGCGATTGACACCATTAACCAGTCTTAACCAGGCCTCGTTCACACAGCAGCAGAATACGGTTATCAGTCTTTAATACGGTCACACGGCTTAATATCTTCAGTCATTTCTCTTCTCCAGTAAATCTTGATTTAAGAATGTTTAGATATTTGTGCTGGAAACAAGACAAACACTGAGGAATAACATCATTTTTGCAGCGTAATGTGCAACTGGTATTTGTTTAAGCAGATTATTAATATTAATATTAAGCAGATGCTGCTGTTTTCAATGAGAGAAATAATGTAGCGATCCGTTTCATTCACCCGCAGAAACCTCAGAGTCAGTAACCAGAGAGGACGTTTCCAGCTAATACTCGTCTCATGTCTCATTCATCTTATATTTAGCCTCCGCTTATGGGCAGATTATGGACTTACTAAACCACGGCCGTCATTTGTCTTTGTCCACAGACACAGAAGGCTTTTACATTTACATGTATTCATTCAGCAGACGCTTTTATCCAAAGCGACTTACAAATGAGGAACACAACAAGCGATTCACCTGAAATTAAACTCAGTGAAGAACAAGAAGAGGGAGCGTACGATTTCACATGCGCTTTATGCATCAATAAAACACTCTATTACTATCATTAGCCTGTAACTATTATCTGATACCAGCCGTTAACAAACCCCAAAACTCAGTAAAGGTGGTAATTATGTTAAAAAATGTACAGAATCACCCACGTCTGAGAGGCTGAGAGGCTAATCTTTGATATTTAACATATCAAATCTCGTAACAGAAGAAAACCGAGCGACATTTAAATCTCGTAACAGAACAAAACTGAGCGACATTTAAATCTCGTAACAGAACAAAACCGAGTGACATTTAAATCAAGTAATATTTAAAAGGACACTGGCGTACGATTTCACATGCGCTTTATGCATCAATAAAACACTCTATTACTATCATTAGCCTGTAACTATTATCTGATACCAGCCGTTAACAAACCCCAAAACTCAGTAAAGGTGGTAATTATGTTGAAAATGTACAGACTCGCCCGTGTCTGAGAGGCTGAGCTTTGATATTTAACAGCCCGGACAGACCGGCTCCTACACTAACCTTTGACTGACCCACGATCTGGACAATACCAGAGGAAACCAAGAACTAGGTCAAAATGACAAGCCTGACGTCTATCGAGGAGATGCTAATCCTACAGGACCAGAGAGAAACGCAGTGAAATAATTTACTACCACTTCAGAGCAAATGAAACTAAAAATGAGTACTTGAATCATGCAACGAGTTCAATGTGAAGGGAAACTGATCCAGTGAGAAATATTCTTGTTCTGGAGACACACATCTAATAAAGTCATCTGAACACATTACTGGAATTACCTGCCTTGGAAAAGGCTGTATGTCTAATGTTATTCCCATTAAAAATGCGCTAAAAAAAATGCATGAATGCACAAGTCGGAAATATGTCCGATACAAAGAGCTTCCAAGGACACACCCTGGATCTTTAGTGGTGAGTTTAATAAGGTGAAATGAATGGTTAGTTGTTGTTGGAAGCTCGAGTCTTGGCTTTTTTTTTTTTTCCAGTTTGGCCTATTAGTCGTGGTGCTGGAGGTAAACGCTGTATAAAGTCCAACAAAGAAGCAAAGCCAAATAAAATCTCCCAGTGTTATTTCAGCGCTCTCATTAATACTTGCTGCACCTCCATCCAAATCTGAAGTCATGATTCCTTCAGTGAAGGAAAATCAAAATCGAATTATTGCTGAAGGCAACTTAAAAACCGCTTTAAACCGTCTGAGGAGACTCAAGACGAGCTGATAAGTGGGCGACAGGCTAAATGCACAAATAAAACAACTTCAACACATTTTTACAATACTGTGGTATTTTTGTTGGAGTCGTATCCACGGAGGAATGTTCACTGGCAGTTAACATCCTTAAATAATAAGAGCTTGAAAGCAAAGAGATCAGCGGCACTCGACGGCGGTTCGCTGAAAAATGACCTGCTGTCAGTCTGTAAACAAAACACTCTGGAGTGCGGCGGGTTCCAGGAGGAGATGCAGAGACTCCGAAAACAACGACTGAACACAACTGCACATTTTTGAAAGAAATCTTACAATTTAATTATTATTTTTTTTAATATACTTTAAAATATAATTTATTCCTGTGATCAAAGCTGAATTTTCAGCATCATTACTCCAGTCTTCAGAGTCACATGATCCTTCAGAAATCAGCTCAAAATCCCCCACAGATCATTTATTATAGCTTGTCAAATTTGCCCCTATTTGGGTATGAGCAAAAACACGCCATTTTTGTGTGTGTTCCTTTAAATGCAAATGAGCTGCTGCTCCCGCCCCCTTTCCAGAAGAGGGCGGAGCTTTAACAGCTCAACAACAACAAAGCTGGAGAATCTCACGCAGCCAAAATGAGGATTGTCAGTAACGGTGTTCAGCCTTACATTGTTCAAACCGGAGTCGACACTGATGGAGAGACTCAGGAAGAAGTTACAACTTTTAGACGTTTCTGAATGGTTAGTGGATAAATTTATGTAGTTGCTGTGGAGTTGATTCAACTCATCCACTAGCATGTGCCGTCATGTTAATCTTTTGTGTTGAATTGACCCTCGTTTGTGAAGCAGTCCGGTGTAAAATGACAGCATGACAACAACTCTCTACTACAACAACTCTTCCTCTTCTCTAAAGCAGCCCAACATGGCCCCGCCCCCTTTGTTGCGTGTTCTCGGGGGCGGGGTTTATGTAAATTTTAGGGTTAGTGATGTCACCAACCCGGGAAGAAGCTCGTTGTAGTCCCTACCAGCCGTTTGTTGTAGTCCTTAAAAGAAAATATCTCTTTGCATTGATCTTTGAGTGTCGTAACTTTGCAGATGTTGTTTATGATCAAACAGCAACATTACACACTAACTAAAGTTAAAAAAGTCAAATCATAATCAGCCACTCCTTTAAATGATCTTTTGGGGGTAATTTCTCTGCCAAACTTGATGTTCGATTCATTTGCAATTAGATGAATTAATTGGCACATCAAGTAATTAATTAGATTAAAAATTTTAATCACTTGACAGCCCTAGTAATTATGTAATAAAAATAACACCAAACTCCCTTGATAAAACATTAACCGCAGTCAAAGAGCTCTGAGCAGAAGCTTGTTTAAGTTCATTCACAAACAGCTCCTGAAGGACTCGTCATCTGTGCTAAAACAGGAAATATTAAACAGTGAGCTGCAAATAAATATTATAAAATGGACGATGCATAAGAACAGCAAGAGCACAGTAAAATCCCCTGCTCCACAGATAAATAAAAAATAAATACAAAATCTTAAAATAAAACCTTGTAAAACTTCAACTCTGAGAGAAAGCTTGCAGATCTCTCCCTGTCTGAACACACAGCAGATGTTTTTCCTCACACATGAGGGCAGATACACAGATAACATCAGACGGCAGATCCGCTCCACACTCGTCTATAACCTGCGTGATGCCCGAATTATAATGAAAGCAAGGATTCCAGAGTCTATAGAGAAGCAATCATTCATCAGAATCGACGCACTGGATGGAGTTTATCACGAGGGTGAAAGGGTGAAATCTACCGCCTGCATCTCTACAGACGGACGGAGAAGGACAACAGCCGTGATCTGGAGTCAGTGGAAACAGGCCACAGCGCACAAAAGCGGGAATTTGAAGTCTTGCGATGCCGAGTGAGATACGGCGAGACGTGAAACACTTCTACAGAGACGGATCAGAAGCTTAACAAAGAGCACTCAGACTTTACATGAAAACACCAGAGACACGGATTAATAAAGCAAGAGCTCAACTAAAACTCAACATTCTGGCATTATTTACTCACACTAAACACATAATCTGTTATTTACTCAGAGAAACATAACAGTTGAGCTGTGTGTTATACTGCACATGTGAGGAACAGACGTTATACTTCTCAGGATATTTTTAAGGCTCTTTTGTTGGGGTTTAACAGCACCGTCTGCTTTCTTTGTCTGGATATTCGGAAAGTTCTGGAAAGTGGTGAGTGTGAATGATGACAGAATTTACAGCTATTCATGAATGCGCTGGATTTCCAGCGAGATGCGTGAGTTTGTGAGTTTGTGGTGGCAGGGCTCCGCTCGAGTCCTCGTGGGATCGCATATCTCTGGCACGAACACACCGCGTCTCTCGCACTGCCAACTAAAGCACAGCCAAACGCGGAGGCCGATCATTTCAGATGAAAGCGGGAACGGGTTCAGTATGAAAACAAACAGCTGCGCTGATGTTCAGATGTACGGCGTGTTGCGTGTCAAGACTTTGTTTAAATCACATTTAGATCTGCATCGTCAGTACAATCATGCACATACAATGCACTTCAATGTGACACAGCAAAAGATGTGAATATAGATACTACTACCATATAAAACAACACATGTCCCTAAACAAGTCCTTAAAGGGGGCCTATATCACAAGATGTAATATAAGTCTCTGGTGTCTCCAGAATGTGTCTGTGAAGTTTCAGCTCAAAATACCCCACAGATCATTTATTATAGCTTGTCAAATTTGCCCCTATTCGGGTGTGAGCAAAAACAAAAGCCGTTTTTGTGTGTGTCCCTTTAAATGCAAATGAGCTGCTGCTCCCGCCCCCTTTCCAGGAGAGGGCGGAGCTTTAACAGCTCACGCTTCGGTCGCTCAACAACAACAAAGCTGGAGAATCTCACGCAGCCAAAATGAGGATTACACAGTTAAAAAAGTGAAATCATAATCAACCACCCCTTTAAAGTCAGCATGAAATGGAAGAACTGCTTCTCAAACAAGAACAAATGTAGGGCGGGGCTTGATTTTGTCCGTGGGGAATTGATTGGATGGTTGTGGTTTGCTATTGGTGGATCTCATATGAATGACAGGTTGCCCCGCCCTCGTCATCAGAGGGGAAGTTATTCTGATTCAGATTACGAGGCTGATTCTGATCACTGATTTTTAAATAAAATCAAGCGCATCATGAGGAGCCGGACCGTCTGAGCAGATCCAGCAGTCGTGAGGAGCTTCTGCAGCAGAGAATGCTGGGATTACAGACGGCCGTCTCCATTCGTCCATTAATAAATGGGCATGCAGCACTTTCGTCTCGTTCACAGGCTCTTTATCTGCAGTCAAAAACATAAAACCGTGTTCCAGGTGCAGCTCGGGGTCGCGTGGGGTCAGAGGTCACAGGTCACATGAGCTCAGGTCTATCGCTGTTACGACACACATTCTCCAGTTACACCAGATGGTGGGACACGGGATGGATTTTAGGGCTGTCCAGCGACAGAACAATGAAACATTTCATCAAGCATTTACAGTCTCGGTTCTGAATGATCGACTGAAGCTCTAGCAGCATCTGACATGATATTTATCACAGAAAATCATCCCTCCGTTTGTAAAAACAAACCAAACACAGATATGCCGGATTCACTACACAATATCAGCCTGATTTTGCACGATTCATTTGACGATCTTGTTTTATAGTGGAACGACAACCGACGCCACGACGTCCTGACAGAAAGACTTCAGTCACTAGTTCCGCCTTCTTGATGACATCATGCATGTCATTAAGTTGGCTCTGATTGGTCGGAGCCCTCCCCTCAGGCAGCACGACAAATATGCATAACCTTTACTCTTATTATATGTAAGTGTGAACTCGTGAAATCATGTATATTTTAACATTATCTGTACTTTAGGAAAAGGAAAGTCAAAGTGATGAACATGCTGATGGAGCTTGAGCACGAGCGCATGCGTTCACTGAATCACATCACAGCGTCTCTCCATCAGCACTGAGTGTTTGCAGACTGTGTTTCTTCATACACTCGCTCGTAAACAGTTTCACAGTCATTCATACAGCAGTAAATCACAGCAGCACAAACACCCGGCTCATAAAACACAGACGGAGCGTCGCAGCGGGTCGACGGCGGCCGTCAGGACCCGAGGATCTGCTGCTTCGGTCTGAAGCTCTTGAACTGCATTCAGACAACATCAAACACCTGTAGTATTCGTGTTGACCTGATGATCACCGGCTAAAAACACAGCAGTTTCTGAGTTAGGTGAAAGTACTCAACAAACACATCAAACTTTCCCACAGAAAACTCCCAGATCTGAGTTTACAGAAGCGCCAATGCAAACCGAGCTTCTCAGAGTTCGTTTACAAAAGGAAACTTAATTGTGCGTGAAAAGAAAAAAGCAAAAAATGTAAACGCTGAGTTTAATTACCACAGTCCCAGATATTTAAATGTGTGGTTTCTGACTAAAGGAGCTTGTGATAGGATGAAAAACGGAGGCAACTCAATCTCTGTTCAAGCAGGTTTCAGTGATACATAAACACAGCGTCTTATTGGGAAAATAATGACAGCGCCGGTCTGATGGAGGAGCTGAGATCAGTTTCTGATCCTCTCCAGATGTTGCACGTCATATTTCCATCATCATCCACCTGATTCCAGATCATTCCTTTAGGAACAAACAGCAGCTCATTTTTCCTAATCGTATCTTTTCATTTAGTGACGAGAAGTGAATTAACATATCGAGTGAATGGAGAATTGAATCTCCAAACAATCAAAAGTGAAATTAAATTTGAACTGAGCAAATGGAATCAGTTCTTGTTTTTCCAAAATTCCATTTTATTTTTCTCAAATTCCATGTTTTCCAATTTAATTTTTCTGGACTCCATTTTAAAGGATTTCAAAAAGGATGACTAATCAATTGAATTCATAAAACTTTAATAATTTAGTGATTTATTAAAATATTAACCATAATAGTGCCCTATAAAATGTTATTTTTTTTTTTTTTTTTTTTTTTTTTTTAAATCTGTTTTCTGTTTTAATTTTTCAGGATTCTGTGTTTAATTTAATACAAATTATTATTTGAAATGGTGGTAGTCAAATGAGCAATTTAATTACTTTTACATGAAATTAGAATTAATTTTTTGGCAAACAAAGTGCTGCACAAAAAAGGTTTACTATTTAAATTAAAACGGATGAAAAATTGTGCGATACAACTTAAAAAATAATGTAAACTATATTATTATTATTATAGTAATATATTTCTGTCATAATTTCTTCAAGTTAAACTGAGCTTTTATTATGTCCATTATGGTTTATATTTTCATTTTTCAGTTGTTTGAGAATGTATTCTACATATCAGAGAATAAACAGGCATAATTAGTCCAAATCCGTGATTGTTTCAGTGGTGCTGAATATCTTTGAATTGAATTCAGATCATCCTGTGTGTGTTTCGATCGATCCAGATTCACTCATGGGTTCTTTAGACTCTTAGACTCACATGAAGCTTCGGCCCCCCAGAACCAGCAGTAATGGAGTGGAGGGCTGAATCAGGATCACTTACACTCTCCTCTCTGGACGAGCGTCTGGTGAAGAACAGCATGAAACGCAGCCCTTGTTAGTGTGTAGAGCTGCAGTCGTCTCTGCTTTCACTCACTCGCTTCCTGCAGCCACAAACTCAGCAGACTGTGACCATCTGCTTCAACCTCTGCGCCCGAAACACACACACACACACACACACACACACACACACACACACACACACACACACACTCTGAATAACTAGATTGGTGGTGTAGAGTCGTACGCTGTGCTCGTGTGTCATGAGAGCTTGAGAAACTACGTCATCACTCACCCTCATAATGAGATTTAGTCAATATTGTAATTAACTTTACCTCGTGTAAACAATACTTTGATCAAATTGATGTGATTAAGCTCATACTCGTAGTAAAATATGTGGCGTATGCCGATTTTTTTAATCACAATTAATTATGTAATCATGTTGGAAAGGTCACGCATGACGTAGGCGGAAGTACCGATCCAGTGTTTACGAAGTGAACGTCAAAGACTAAGTCAAGCGCCCTTTACAAAAAAATTGTAAAACAACAATGTCGGATGATTTTGAAGTTGGAGGAGAAAATGAGATGGAGTTTTTCACCCTAAAACGGTGCTTCCGCCTACGTCACGCGTGACCTTTCCAACATGATTACGTAATGCGTGGAGCATCACAGAGCAGTGCAAGACGAGCATTTGTGGTTAAAAAGTATATAAATGTTTATTTTTTTTTAGAAAATGACTGATGGTTTCTCTAGATAAGACTCTTATTCCTCGTCTGGGATCATGTAGAGCTCTTTGAAGCTGCACTGAAACTGACATTTGGACCTTCAACCCGTTGAACCCCAGTGAAGTCCACTATATGGAGAAAAATCCTGGAATGTTTTCCTCAAAAACCTTCATTTCTTTTCCTCTGTAGAAAGAAAGACATCTTGGATGACATGGAGGTGAGTAAATTATCAGGAAATTTTAATTCTGAGGTGAACTAATCCTTTAAATATGAGGAATATTCACGTGTTGCTTCATGCATTTCTGGACAAAAAAACACCTTTTGTCAAACTCGTGATGGTGAGCGTGAAGTCATTCGAAACATGAAGCTAGCACTGAGACCACGATCGTGATCTGGATTGGACAGCATGACGATCAGCCGCTCGAGGGAAGGTTCAGGTGTGAATCTGACAGCGCTGGTCCGCGGGGCTTGTGGGAGCAACGCAAACATTCCTGGCATTCCTCACTGCACTAACGAGCCGGAATGCTGATTGTCTCGCAGCAGTGCTGTTGTTTTAACCCTGATCAACATGCTCTCTTTATCTTATCAGCTGCAGTCTGTGCTGAGACAAACAAACCCTCCAAACACACACTGACTCTACAATAATATCTGCCACAGCAAACAGCACTAATAAAATAAAGCGTTTAGTGCTCATAATGAACCGCTGGAGTGATGCAGTAACTTCACAGTAAAGAGTCTATAACACACACCGGAGCGTTTCCTGCTGTTTATAATCTCCCTGTTTTCAATCTGGAGTTAAATGAAGCAGAATATGTGGCAATAAGTAGATTGCATGTGTTTATGTCCATTAGTCCAGCTTCTCTAAACCAACAAACCCATCGCTCTGGCTTGTAAAGAGCCTGGGTTTGCCGCACGACCACAATGAAAAGAATTTGAGTCATTTGTTCTAAGTGGCTTTAATCAGATTTCCACATCATTTCATTGAACGCACGGCCGCTGATCCACACATGACCTCGCGGTGAACCGCACCAGAGCCGTCGCTGTGATGGACGGCCATCAAAGGCGGAATAATTACAGCTGCAAACTTTTCTTCTGATAAAAAAGAAAATCCATTTCTCAGGGTTTTAAAAAGCCAAGATTTGCTCCTAGAAAGAGCATAATCTCATTTAATCTCCACGACATGAGCAGGCAATTATTTTTAGCAGCAGTGTTTGCAAGTCAAAAGCTGCTGAACGCTGGCGGATATTTGCACACCGAGGTCAGAAACGAGCCATCTCAGTCGTACCTGAGCTGGAAACATTTCATTACATTACGCCCAGACTCAACTAACCGGATCAAAAGAAGACCGTGCGACTTCAAAGATGAACGATCCGGGAAGCTTCCCGAGGGAAACTGACCTGCTCCGAAGGCGAAGAAGAAGCTCTTGTCGGGTTGTTCCTCGAGCAGTGCTTTGACGCGTCGCCCCATCCTCTCGTTACGCTTGTAGATCAGCTCCTGTCGGAAGTAGCTGTCGATCTCCTGCGCCGTCACCTGCTCGCTGGCCGGCAGCGTCACGTTCTTGAAGTTCGGGACCTGGACACACATTGGACAGATGAAGTTTCAATTTAGGGGTAGAAAAGAGTCAAGTTTTCTTCTCATCCTTAAAGGTGTGGTTGATTATGATTTGACTTTAACTTTAGTTAGTGTGTAATGTTGCTGTTTGATCATAAACAACATCTGCAAAGTTACAACACTCAAAGTTCAATGCAAAGAGAGATATTTTCTTTTACAAAAATCACTTTTTAAGGACTACAACAAACGGCTGGTAGGGACTACAACGAGCTTCTTCCTGGGTTGGTGACATCACTAACCCTAAAATTGACATAAACCCCGCCCCCGAGAACACACAACAAAGGGGGCGGGGCCATGTTGGGCTGCTTTAGAGAAGAGGAAGAGTTGTTGTAGTAGAGTGTTGTTGTCATGCCGTCATTTTACACCGGACTGCTTCACAAACGAGGGTCAATTCAACACAAAAGATTAACATGACGGCACATGCTAGTGGATGAGCTGAATCAACTCCACAGCAACTACATAAATTTATCCACTAACCATTCAGAAACATCTAAAAGTTGTAACTTCTTCCTGAGTCTCTCCATCAGTGTCGACTCCGGTTTGAACAATGTAAGGCTGAACACCGTTACTGA
Organism: Ctenopharyngodon idella; assembly: GCF_019924925.1. Lineage (NCBI taxonomy): Eukaryota > Metazoa > Chordata > Actinopteri > Cypriniformes > Xenocyprididae > Ctenopharyngodon > Ctenopharyngodon idella. Next base: position 41,697,712 of record NC_067224.1, read on the forward strand.
CAATCCTCATTTTGGCTGCGTGAGATTCTCCAGCTTTGTTGTTGTTGAGCTGTTAAAGCTCCGCACTCTTCTGGAAAGGGGGCGGGAGCAGCAGCTCATTTGCATTTAAAGGGACACACACAAAAACGTGTTTTTGCTCACACCCAAATAGGGGCAAATTTGACAAGCTATAATAAATGATCTGTGGGGGATTTTGAGCTGAAACTTCACAGACACATTCTGGGACTTCTATTACATCTTGTGAAAAGGGGCATTATAGGTCTCCTTTAACATCTAGAAAATAACATGAATCCCATTTTAAGGATGTTTAGAGGTTTATACTGGAAAACAAGACTCAATTATTGTGTACGAAAGCTTGTTTGTGCACTACAGCTGATTTGAGTGTTGTGAATGTGTACCTGCGAGGTGTCGTGGTTGAAGACGATGGAGTTCAGATCTCCACAGTTGTAGTGCTTGATCAGGTCCTCTGTGGTGTAGGGAACCTGTAGACTCCCGGCGCGGAGACTCTCCTGCTGCAGCAGCGTCTGATTCAGAGCGAAAATCACCTGAAACACGCAAACACAGCCATGATGATTCTGCAGAAGCACGAGACTGTCTTAAAGGGACAGTCATCATTTACTGGTTCAAACCTGTATGACTTATTTCCTCTGTTCTGGTGGACATAAATCAAGATATGTTAAAGAATGGTGGTAATCAAGCAGTTTTGGTTCCCATTGACTTCCACTGTGTTTTTTGTTCATGCAGTGGAAGTCAATGGAACCTGTTTGATTACCAACATTCTTCAGAATATCTTCCAAGTATCTCTTTTATGTTCGACAGAAGAAGAGAGTCAGTCATACGGGTTTAGAATGACATGAGGGCGAGTGGATGATCATTTTTGGGTGGACTGTCCCTTTAAAAACTAGTCTGGCCAACTTAGCAGTTAGTCGAGGGGAAATCAGTCTTACTTTTTAAATTTAAATTAGACCAATCTACTTTATGTGACTGACTTAAAGTTAAATGTCATTACTAACTTTTAAGACAAGACTAAGCAGTTTATCTATACAGTCACTGTAAGCCTCGGTGCATTGTGGGCCTGAGACCATCTTAAACCAGCATTTTGAAGTAGAAAAACTAAAAAACATTCTCCAGTAATTTATGTTTTGTTTACTACTTAAAAAAACAATATTTTTCCTTTATCAGAAAATGGAAACATGTTCTGTGTGATTTCTGTCTGATCACAACACACATGATTTGAGGAATCATTGATGTCTGGAGCACAAAAGCGCTGCACTTACACACTCAGCTCTGAGCCTGACTGAACAGAAGCGCAGTGTTTCTGTCTGATGTTCCTGAATGAGCTTCTTCTGAAGCATGAGTGAATCTCTCTCAGATCAAAGGCTCAGCTGAGAGTTTCTCTCAATTAGTTCTAGCTGACGCTTTTTGTTGCTTCTGCTGCTGCAGCTCACTATTGAGTCACCATGAAATTCCCTAGTGTTTACACACACACACACACACACACACACACACACACACACACACACACTCACACACGTCTGGTTCACTCTTCATAGGTGTAATGGTTTTTAAACTATACAAACTGTACATTCTCTCCCCCTACACTACCCCTAACCCTACCCATCACAGGAAACTGTCTGCATTTTTACATTTTCAAAAAAACTTAATTTAGTATGATTATTAATCCATTTCCCCCATGCGGACTGCTGGCTGCTCCCCACAATGTAATATAAACCAGTACACACTCTCACACACACACACACACACACACACACTCTTGAGCTCTTTTCATCAGCGCCGATGACACTCTCCGGCCGTCCCTCATTGTTCGCGGGGCTCGTCCGAGAGAGGAGGGCAAAGCCCAGCAGATGCCTTCATGTCTGGGACAAAGAGCCGTCGGCCGCCGCGCTTTCATCCCGCGCTCATCAAAGCCTCCTGCTCTGCATTTGAAAGCGCGCCGGCTTTATGCTGCTCAAATTAGCCTATCGCCACCCCGCTAGCCTCACAAACCCGCGGCACAAAAACCCTCTCCATCTGCTGCGGCCCAAGCATCTTCACCCCCTCGACCAGCCTTTCAGCCCCTTAAATTACGGCACGGAGGAGGAGGAGGCCGTGAATGAAAGAGCGCCGAAAGTAAGAAGGAAGAAAGACGGGGCTGAACGAATGCTGTGCCGCGGCTCCGTTGTGTCCGTTCTGTGGGTCACTGGACACATTCACACACACGGAACCAGAGTGAGTTCAGATCAAAGCACTGCGGCCCTATGAAAGTCAATAATTCTGCTTTGTGATGGAAATCACCCCGTTACGTTACGATGGACGCACAGAAAACACTCCACAGTTTGCTGAACAGTATTTAACAGAATCACGAAAATAATGATGAAATTCAGACAGGTTTCCCAAACACTCCTGCTGTGATTCAGACAGACGGATGGTCCTGATCTTCACTGCAGATCAGCTGAAACGCTAACTTATAGCAGCAACATCACGGTGACGGCTGAAAAAATATTACTCAAGTCTTTCAAAGTTGTTTCAAAGCAGCTAATAAACAGGAAAAAACAGAATCAATGATGCAAACTTCATCAAATATGAGTCTGTAAAGCAGCTCAGGAGGAAACAGTGGCATCACTGATGGATTTACAGTGTTTTCTATATATAAATCAGACGCTGGATGTCAGAATCTGTAGCTGTTATTGTAAGAAGTCAGACAGCGTTGGTCCGTCTGTGATGGACAGCCTCTCAGTCGGGCGCTAATGGACTGCCGTTAAAGGCATTAACCTCGTTTCTCATGACATCATCCGTTCTCTGTTTTCCCACCAGTTAAGAACACAAACAAAGCCAAAGCTCACAGCGCACCGCCGGCGACATCACCGTATATTTGTGAATGGACTCTGATAAGCTGGGAAACTTTCCCACGATTAAACGGCAGAAGAGTAAAGCAGCGCCTGATGCTAATCTGCGGCTTCAAACACACGCCGGGATCAGACGTGACGAGCAGAAGCGTCTTCATTCAAAACAGACCCGCCAGACACACAGAGAAGGTCCTCTCCGCAAGTGTTCAGTCATTTATTACACATATTTTGTGACTTTAGATCATAATGCACTTTATCAAACTTATCCAGATTTGAGTTACCTTTACAAGGTTTCGTGTTGACAGACTTCTGAGGAAGAACTAGATTAAAACAACCCAGCTGACAGGGAACGTTCTGACAAGGAATAAACAAATGTTCTTCCAGTAACGTTAATAGAACGTTCGTTCAGAGTTATCTGGTCTTTAATAATGTTCTCAAAACATTAGCACAAAAACATTATTGCTGTGTTAAAACATCCCAATCGCTGGGATAGAACAACCCAATAACTGGGTTAAAACCACTCAATCGCTGGGTTAAAACATCCCAATCGCTGGGATAGAACAACCCAATAACTGGGTTAAAACAGCCCAATCGCTGGGTTAAAACAGCCCAATCGCTGGGTTAAAACAACTCAATAATTGGGTTAAAACAGCCCAATCGCTGGGTTAAAACAGCCCAATCGCTGGGATAGAACAACCCAATAACTGGGTTAAAACAGCCCAATCGCTGGGTTAAAACAGCCCAATCGCTGGGATAGAACAACCCAGTCGCTGGGTTAAAACAGCCCAATCGCTGGGATAGAACAACCCAATAACTGGGTTAAAACCACTCAATCACTGGGTTAAAACAGCCCAATCGCTGGGATAAAACAACCCAATAACTGGGTTAAAACAGCCCAATCGCTGGGTTAAAACAGCCCAATCGCTGGGATAGAACAACCCAGTCGCTGGGTTAAAACAGCCCAATCACTGGGATAGAACAATCCAATAACTGGGTTAAAACCACTCAATCACTGGGTTAAAACAGCCCAATCGCTGGGATAAAACAACCCAATAACTGGGTTAAAACAGCCCAATCGCTGGGTTAAAACAGCCCAATCGCTGGGTTAAAACAGCCCAAATGCTGGGATAGAACAACCCAATAACTGGGTTAAAACAGCCCAATCGCTGGGTTAAAACAGCCCAATCGCTGGGTTAAAACAACCCAATAATTGGGTTAAAACAGCCCAATCGCTGGGTTAAAACAGCCCAATCGCTGGGATAGAACAACCCAATAACTGGGTTAAAACAGCCCAATCGCTGGGTTAAAACAGCCCAATCGCTGGGATAGAACAACCCAGTCGCTGGGTTAAAACAGCCCAATCGCTGGGATAGAACAACCCAATAACTGGGTTAAAACCACTCAATCACTGGGTTAAAACAGCCCAATCGCTGGGATAAAACAACCCAATAACTGGGTTAAAACAGCCCAATCGCTGGGTTAAAACAGCCCAATCGCTGGGATAGAACAACCCAGTCGCTGGGTTAAAACAGCCCAATCACTGGGATAGAACAATCCAATAACTGGGTTAAAACCACTCAATCACTGGGTTAAAACATCCCAATCGCTGGGATAGAACAACCCAATAACTGGGTTAAAACCACTCAATCGCTGGGTTAAAACATCCCAATCGCTGGGATAGAACAACCCAATAACTGGGTTAAAACAGCCCAATCGCTGGGTTAAAACAGCCCAATCGCTGGGTTAAAACAACTCAATAATTGGGTTAAAACAGCCCAATCGCTGGGTTAAAACAGCCCAATCGCTGGGATAGAACAACCCAATAACTGGGTTAAAACAGCCCAATCGCTGGGTTAAAACAGCCCAATCGCTGGGATAGAACAACCCAGTCGCTGGGTTAAAACAGCCCAATCGCTGGGATAGAACAACCCAATAACTGGGTTAAAACCACTCAATCACTGGGTTAAAACAGCCCAATCGCTGGGATAAAACAACCCAATAACTGGGTTAAAACAGCCCAATCGCTGGGTTAAAACAGCCCAATCGCTGGGATAGAACAACCCAGTCGCTGGGTTAAAACAGCCCAATCACTGGGATAGAACAATCCAATAACTGGGTTAAAACCACTCAATCACTGGGTTAAAACAGCCCAATCGCTGGGATAAAACAACCCAATAACTGGGTTAAAACAGCCCAATCGCTGGGTTAAAACAGCCCAATCGCTGGGTTAAAACAGCCCAAATGCTGGGATAGAACAACCCAATAACTGGGTTAAAACAGCCCAATCGCTGGGTTAAAACAGCCCAATCGCTGGGTTAAAACAACCCAATAATTGGGTTAAAACAGCCCAATCGCTGGGTTAAAACAGCCCAATCGCTGGGATAGAACAACCCAATAACTGGGTTAAAACAGCCCAATCGCTGGGTTAAAACAGCCCAATCGCTGGGATAGAACAACCCAGTCGCTGGGTTAAAACAGCCCAATCGCTGGGATAGAACAACCCAATAACTGGGTTAAAACCACTCAATCACTGGGTTAAAACAGCCCAATCGCTGGGATAAAACAACCCAATAACTGGGTTAAAACAGCCCAATCGCTGGGTTAAAACAGCCCAATCGCTGGGATAGAACAACCCAGTCGCTGGGTTAAAACAGCCCAATCACTGGGATAGAACAATCCAATAACTGGGTTAAAACCACTCAATCACTGGGTTAAAACAGCCCAATCGCTGGGATAAAACAACCCAATAACTGGGTTAAAACAGCCCAATCGCTGGGTTAAAACAGCCCAATCGCTGGGTTAAAACAGCCCAAATGCTGGGATAGAACAACCCAATAACTGGGTTAAAACAGCCCAATAACTGGGTTAAAACAGCCCAATCGCTGGGTTAAAACAGCCCAATCGCTGGGATAGAGCAACCCAATAACTGGGTTAAAACAGCCCAATCGCTGGGTTAAAACAACCCAATCGCTGGGATAGAACAGCCCAATAACTGGGTTAAAACAGCCCAATCACTGGGATAGAACAATCCAATAACTGGGTTAAAACCACCCAATAACTGGGTTAAAACAACCCAATAACTGGGTTAAACCCACTCAATCACTGGGTTAAAACAGCCCAATCGCTGGGATAAAACAACCCAATAACTGGGTTAAAACAGCCCAATCGCTGGGTTAAAACAGCCCAATCGCTGGGATAGAACAACCCAGTCGCTGGGTTAAAACAGCCCAATCACTGGGATAGAACAATCCAATAACTGGGTTAAAACCACTCAATCACTGGGTTAAAACAGCCCAATCGCTGGGTTAAAACAACCCAATCGCTGGGATAGAACAGCCCAATCGCTGGGATAAAACAACCCAATCGCTGGGATAGAACAGCCCAATCGCTGGGTCAAAACAACCCAATAACTGTGTTTGTCCATTTTCAACCCAACTTTTGTTGGGTTGTTTTTAACCCAGCAGTTTTTAGAGTGTACATCTAATGTGAAAATGCATCAAGTAAAACCTTCAAGAGTAAAACATTTGTCAGTGAAATAATCATCGGCACGTACAATGTTCAGATAAACAGATATTCCACACACTGACTTTAATCTAAGATTTCACTAAACCTCTCAGTTTGCCGTCTGCTTTATTTTCAGCCCCTGTGGAGATTCTTTATCTTTAGTTTCGTCTCCAGACCAGCTCAACAACCGTCACTAAAAGCATCTCATACTCCGTCTAACAGCCATAAACATTCGTCTGCCGCTCGCATTAGCAGGTTAAACATCAACATGTTAAACGTCCTCCTGACAGCGGCGGCTCCAGCCTCCCTGCGGACCAGCTCTTTAAACCGCCTTAAGAGGGAAATGAAAAGAATCGGGACACACCGGCAGCTCCAGGCCTCCGAGTGTCTCTGCGAGAGGTTTCCATTATTCCTCCTCCTCACACATATGTGTGTATACACACACACACAGAAAATGTTTCTGCTGTCTGACAGAATCAGTGTCACACGCTAAAGTAAAGTGATTGTGCTTTGATTGACAGCTTCAATCCGGCCCACACATGCAGTCTCAGCCAATCAGCTTGCAAGAAAAACAGGATATTATAAGCAGTTCATGTTTTAATGATGGATTCTAATCATGTAATAAATGTCTAATATTATATACAATGAATATGAGCACATTTACACTGGATGTGATAATTTAGATTAAACAAAAAGTGATGTTTCAAATGTTCAGCATGTCACACTGCACAACTACCCACATACCCTAAAATCATCTAAAAGACACGCTTCGCTTCAGCTCAAGCCATAAATGTGGCGTCTCATGCTGAAAATCTTCATGTCCCACCATGTAAAAATGTCCCTGTAGTGGAAAATATGTGCGGATAACCTCTCAACCCCAGAGAAATGGATCCGCATGTGGCCGCGAGCCATTGCCCGTTTGTGGTTCTTCAACCGGCTTCAAAATTAATGTAGACACGAGAAAAAGAGTCCATCCAGCAGACCACAGCGGCCCGAATACACACACACACACACACACACACACACACATATTTCTAAACATATTTCAAATAGAGTTACTTCTCAATGCATCCACGTCCATGTGATTACGGAGGAGGGAAACTGATTCCATGCAAGAGGAATTTCAACTACGAATTCTGATTAATGCTGGGAAAAGAGAAGCGCTAGAAGAAAAGAAGTAACAGAACATGCAAAACAGTGAAGGCAAAGAAGGGCTCAAACACAAGACGAATGTTGCATGAGTGAAATCAGTACTGGTTAAAAATTTTAACTATCAAAATGAAGTGAGTTTATGATTAAAACAAGAACAAATATCTGCCAATGAGGTCAGAAAAATAAACTTAATTCAAAAGAGAAAAGATTATTTTTCTGACTCCATTGGCAGATATTTGTTCTTGTTTTAAGCACAAACTCACTTAATTTTGACACATTTTTCATTAATCAAGTCTTAATATCTTCAGTCATTTCTCTTCTCCAGTAAATGTATCTTGATTTAAGAATGTTTGGAGGAAGAGTGTGTGTGAGAGACGCTGCTTGTCTGTGCAGTTTTTATGAGGTCAGTGAGCAGCGACAGACAAAGAGCCCCATCCCCAAAGACAAACACTCTTTGGGTGCAAATGACCCTGAAAACACGGCCGTTTCATCCGAGCGAGTGGAATTCTCTCCCAGCCGGGACAAAAAGTAAACAATACAGGGGGCGCAGGCCGCGGGAGAGCGAACTTTCACTCGCGAGACCCACAAACCCAAGAACAACAAGCCAACAATACGCCGCTGCGCTCGCGCGATTCGCTCTGCGGAGAATCAGAGAGACTTCAAAGGCCGGCGGATCCGAGTGACCGACAGCGTAAAAGAGAGTTTGACAGGAGCGTCTTTCATGTGCTCCAGCAGGGGATTGTGGGAGTGCGATTACATCACCGACAGCACAAACGCCACACCGTAATGTTGGCCACTTTAAATACATCCACAAAATACAATCTGTGCACAAATAAAGCAGCCGGATTCTTGGATTCTGCTGTTGACAGAGACGTCTGCTAAAGTGCCTCCATCAACAGTCTGAAGTGTGAATCCACCATCTGCTTTTCACCGTGAGACACAATCCCTGCCGCTCCGCTCGTCTCTTCACGCTTGCATTAAACCCGTGTCAGATCCAACACTTTCCCGTATCCTATTAATCATGCTGAGTAAGTTGTCTGCTCAGAGATTAAAGCCCTCGCTACCCACAAACCAACTCTCTCAGGACGGAGAAATGCTGAAGAGTTTAGCAGGAAGAAATAAATAGATGAGGCTGATATTAAAACCAGGAAAAAATCTATAAGCATATTCTATGGAAGCTTGTTTCCACCATGAAATAATAAATAAAAAAGTTAATTGCGACTTTTTATCTCGCAATTCTGACTTTATTTCTCGCAATTCTGACTTTATTTCTCGCAATTCTGACTTTATTTCTCGCAATTCTGAGAAAAAAAGTCAGAATTGTGTGATTAAAAACTCTTAATCTGTATAAGGCATGAAGATATTAAGATATTATAACGAGGCCGTATTCTGCCTTTTTGTTTTGTGCTCTACTAGAACAGGTTTTCCTGCTTGAATGTTGATTATTTTCCTCATATTCTCCATTGTTGCAGCTCCTCTCTTCCCAGTCTGTCAGTAACGCTCTGTTTAGTTCCTGTCTCTATGAAGCCCCGCCTTCTGAAAAGCACAATGTGCTCTGATTGGTCGGCTGGAGCGGTGTGTTGTGATTGGTGTCTGGGAAATGTCCCGCCCCTTACCATAACCACCAGTTTCAACACACTACTAACTCAACTAGGCCCCGTCCCTTTATTCTGCATATGAATTATTTAAATGAGGAATATTGTGAAGAAAACTCAAGACTCCAATGGAGGCGTTTCAGGGAGTTCAGAAACACTGACACTGATATAGAGAAGAACTCTGTGAATGATGAACATGGAAAAATGCAGAATAGATTCCCATTAACATCATGCTTTTCAGTAGAGCTGCTTTGAAACAATGTGTGTTGTGAAAAGCGCTACACAAATAAATGTGACTCTTGCTGCAGGTGTCTAAACACACAAACATCTGCCACCTATATGGAATCAAAACCAGTGTGTTCCTGTCCATCAGAGCCTCGGACACACTAACACAAGATTACCAACCCGTTTGATTCAGTTAACACCTCTCTGATACTAATGTATTAGCACGTTAGCAGGAATAATAGCGGCTGTAATTGCTCACACACACATGCTAATGGAGGTTTTCACACAAACGAATCCCTGAGTAACTGTCAATGACGGCAGGACAGAACAATAGCAGGGAATGATGGGTATTAGAGAGCTTAAGCTACTGAGATACGCTTTCACACAAACACCAATGGAAACAACACTCACAAACAGGAATTCTTGAAGAAAATGCTTCTGGAAACTTTCCATTTAATACTGATGAAACATCACCAGCCAAGCTCAAAGACGGCTCAATTCAAGAGTAAAGCTGAACCTGTGAACTGTGAACCTGTTCCCGAGTTTCCTCATGAGCTCCAGTTCAAACCAGGAACAGGTTTGAGAGCGGAGAGACGCCTGGGGCCGATCTGCTCTAATCTTGACATGATGGAGTCAGACCGACTGATGCCGACTCACGTCAGAAGATTAGCTGAACTAATGAGCATTTGTGAGGTTTTCTGCTGATACTGAACCGGATATAGACACCACTGGAGGAATGTGCTGCATCCGACACCTGTGTGTTTGGTCAACAGCGGTGAGGAAACCGGGCACTCGAGGGTCCCAATCACATGACATAGAATCGCTCACTTCATCTGACACAAACACACTTTCAGAACTGAGAGAGACGATCCACACACACACACACACACACTCATACACACACACAATCATAATTTCCCACTGTAGGTAGAGAAATACAGACGGAGACGGAAACTGTAAAAGTCTTCAGATTTTCTTTTGGAAAATCCTGCTACCCTAAATCATGTAATGACTCTCATTACTACCGTTTCACTCTCCGCACACCTTCTGAAAATAAACCCTGACACACACAACACAAATGAGAAACACAGAGATCTTTTACCGCGGTAACTTCAGGACTAAAACTCACCGAGACGGCGTGAATGTGTTTCTAAACATATAGAAACAGAGAGAGAAATGACAGTTTAATTATGTGTCATTTATAAACATCTGGAGCTCTGAAAGACCCTGAATATTCAGTGATATTATCAATTTAACTTGATCTGAATAATGACACTATTAACATTTCCAGAGCTGCTTTACAGCTGAAACTGAATTTGTTTCTTATTGATCATTTTTACACTGTTATTGAACTGAACCGAATCAACATTGAACTGAATTGAGCTGAATAATGACACTACACTTGATGTTCTTCCTCAGTATTTTTGTCTTGTTTTCCCGTACAAATATCTAAACTTTTACTTGAGAAGCAAAATTATTTTTCTGACTCCATTAGAAGATATTTGTTCTTGTTTTAAGCATAAAGTCACTTTTAGTGCAATTAGTGCTGACTCGCCCAGAAAAACACACGAGTCATGAGAAATCAAGAGTTCACTAGTTGAACATCTCCGGACCAGAACTCCAGTTGTCCGATGACAGTCAGAATGACAGCTGACAAATGTGAACTCAATACCTTCTTGTTATGACGAACACAACGGATATATTCACCTCAGAGAAGAAAGTACATGGATTGTACGTCATGTTGCGTTTCTGTTCATCTTGATGTGTTTTTCTGGGTGAATCGGAGTGAATTGTGGCCCTAATAATAGAGTCATACTGCATTAGAACAACACCACAGTGAGTAAATGAATTAATTTTCATTTTAGAGTGAATCATCCCTTTAAGAACGATTAGATATTTATACTGGAAAACAAGACAAAAACACTCATCTGCAGTACATATCATCAATATGAATGTGATTATTGTGCATTTGCTCAAGAAACTCTTCATCTGCATGGACACTGAATTTATTTCAGCAGCAATTTTGCTGAATGAATTTTTAAGAAAGCACACTGAAAAACCACATATACAGATTTCTGCAGCAGAAACAGTCAGCTATTTCATTTTGGCTGCTATAAAACAGCACTAAAAGCCTCATCTCTGTCTGAGATATCTGTCAGTTATCATCCCGCTGTGAGCTCCAGCGGCACAAACCGCTGAGAGAAACGCAGATCGTTCTGTGTGAGACTTCATAACACACAGTCTGTTCGCTCGACATGACTTCATGTGTGAGGCGGTGGGTGATTTAAACGTGCCATTTAAGGGGCACCATCTGTACAAACACCATTTATCATTATTGGCCGTGTTTTTGAAATCCAGTGCGATTTGGCTTGGAGATTATTTTCTCAAACGTTTAAAGTTATGTTTAACGCCACAAAGTGGTAAACATTAACAACACCATTGGAATTCGAGGCTGAGGCGCGCGTTAAAGGCGCCAGAAGTTATTAAAGGATTTGGCCGCTTCTTGCGATTCCTGATTTTGTCCGAGCGGGATGATCCCGAGATCCAGTTTTCACCTGAAACTGAAGCGCAGTGAAACTCTAAAGAGACTCAAACCCTGATGACAAACTCAGAGTCTGTGAGAAGAGTCAGCTTTATTTCTACAGCGTATCGTTTCACAGCAGATTCACAGGAAAATAACAGAATCAATGATGCAAACTTCATCAGAAGTTTAAATTCAGCTGTGTAAAGTTCATCGATTATGAAACGACCCAGCTAACAGGGAATGTTCTCAGAACGTTCTGGCAAGGTTCTCTCAAAGTTACAAACAACGTTCTTCCAGTAACGTTAATAGAACGTTCATTCAGAGTTATCTGGTCTTTAATAATGTTCTCAAAACGTTAGGACAAAAACATTATTCATACATCGTTCATGGAACGTTTTTCCTGAAACGTTTTAGTTGTACGTTCATTTAACGTTTTTTAAATGTTACTACTTGTTTCAGAACGTTCAGAGAACATTCAAAGTAACATTCCCATAATGTCTGAAGAATGATACAATGGAATGTCCCATCAACATTCGCATCATCCACATATTTTTATGTGTATTTTGAAATATCCCATAAAAAAAATCACTGGATGGAAAAGCCAAGATGTGCATAAATTCTAAAAATGTGCATAAAAACTGAATTGATTTGAAAAATTTTATCGATAAGAAGATGCCCATAAACTACGATGGAAACACATTTACTGAATAAATCCCTCAATAAACTCACATGACTTTGCATCAGCAGAGGTTGTGATTGGATAACTGGATTAACCAGCGGACCAATGGCATCGCAGCATCTCAAATGTTGGTTTGGTGGTTCTGAGTCAAAGTCTGTCATCAGAATGATTTGGTTTAATTCCCTCCAGAAGCGTCTCACACGATTGTGTTCCCAAACACCAGCATCCGAACGCAAGATCACATGACAGCGTTTATTGTGTTTCGTCTGACGCTCTGAGACCAACTCATTTATGATGGAGGAGAAAAGAGCCAGATTGAAGAAACTTACCTTTTTTTTATTACTGATATTTTGCACCAATTTCCCAGAAAGTGATGATTTTGTTCTCTTGAACACGTGATGGAAACGCTGCTTTAATCGCAAATGTTTTATGTGATATTCAAGTTTTGAACTTTGGAAGGAAACATGTCAGTGTTGCAAAGATTATCAATTATGAAACAAATTCAGATTCTGCTGTAATGCAGCTCTACATAATATAAATAATAATATTACTGAATATTAAATGTCTTTTAAAGCAGCACACGGAGAACCAGACAGACTCTGTCAGCCCATTTTTCACAAGAGAAACAGAGGAGATGAAAATGATGACAAGCCGTTCAGATCAAATCAACTAATGGAAAGCGTTCATCATCTCTACAGGCCGTTTCTCCTACTGACAGACGCAACTTTCAGCCAGACTTCCGGCCGAACGGGACGTGTCTGACAGAGAACAAGCAGATCCCGTATCAGGGCGTGTGATGTACGATAAGCCAATCACAGCGCCGGCTCACGGTGAGCCGATGATCTCTGACCACAGAAGCTCGTTACAGCTCTGATGGGATTTCTGTAGATCGTCTGAAGACGCTTTGAGCTTCTACACATGCAGGAGTTTCTCTCAGGGATTGAAGAGCTTAGAGTCAGAGAAACACGCCGATGTTCAGCTCCATTCATGTGTGCTTTAGTGCTCATAACATTACAAAAACACACAATATTGAGAAGTCAGCATGATATAGTGTATTATATTATGCCTTAATGACACTTTTATCTTCTCTACTCTCTTAGAAGAACAGCTGGAAGCTTAAAGGATTCTGTCAGGAGATTCATATATAGAACCTGTTAGAAGTTCCATCACTTTATGGATTTAGTCTTAATTCATTTTGTTTTCATTTTAATTAACTTTTATGAATTAAACAGCTCGTAAACACACTTTAACACTAGAAAAATATAAAAAATAAACCCTTAAACATGAAAGTATTATGCAATCATTGAAGACATTTCTCCTTATATAGAAGCTTTTGGTATAAAGTCTTCTTTAAATTGAGTCAAGAACCCCACTGAACCTTTATTTCTAAGAGTGAAGAGATTATTTATAGCTGAAATTGAATTTGAATTTCATAATTGATGAACTTACACAGTTATTGAACTGAACTGAATCAACACTGAACTGAATTGAATTCAGCAGAATTGGAAGATTGTATCAATGATTCTGTTTATCACTGTGAAGCTGCTTTGAAACGCTGTAGAAATAAAGCTGACTCGACTTGATAATAACTCTATTTTGCTGAACACTCAGTCTGCAGGAGGAAGCTGGATCAGAAGCGCTGTTGTTTGGCTTGGAGCGTTAGGTGAAATCGCCGTGCGTAATCCCTTTAGTTCCGTACGGCTTTAGCACGGACTCCAGCGGCCGCGACACGATTCCCTGCGTCTGCAGCTTTGAAGGACTGCGGTAATTGCAGGGGTCTAATAGGCCGACACCAACACGAGGATTTGAGTCAGATTCAGACGCAAACCATTACGCTCAAATCACTTTAATAACAGAAGACAGTCCAGAACAGAACGTTTGTACAGCTGACGAGAATCATTCCTGCTTCCACACTCCTCCTCAGATCAGAAAAACAGCGCAGAGAGGTTTAGTGCTGAGAAGAACAGCATACGACACTCCTGAACTAGTGTACTTCACTGATCTCATTTGCTGTCGTTTGTGTTTCAGCATTATGGTCTAGATTTCAGCATCAGCCGAAATGGTAATGGTTTTATTCAAGCCAAAAATAAAATTGAACATCACACAATCCACCTAAATGCATTTATTTATACCAACAAAACTCATTTTTATGCATTAAATCAGGTAGAAATGTCTCTTTACGGCAACAATTGCAAGTTACCAGTGTTGATTTCTCATAAACAACCTGCAGAAATGACGTCAGACGCAATCTCAAATGTTTGAACTGAATAAAACACACGCTCACCTGAGAGAAGTTGAGTCCGTTCAGAGGATGGCACTGCTCCTCCACCTTCTCCACGGCTCCCGTTTTCTTCTTCATCCTCTCGGCTTCCTGCGCGAGATACAGATCCAGCACGGGAACGCCGCGCGTCTTGATGTCGGCCTCCGTCAGAGAGTTGACCATCAGCATCACCCACACGGGCCGCTTGCGCTCCCAGTTGCCGGCGATGGCGTTGAACAGGTAGTCGGCGTACAGGCCTTTGCCCCTCTGGTCCGGCGTCATCCAGGACGGCAGCATGAGCTTGACGTACTCCAGGTGTCTCTTCAGCCGCCGGTAGATGTCTCTGGGCAGCACGTCCTGCAGGTTCTCGCCCTGCGGCAGCAGCTGGCAGCTGGTCAGCGCGGAGATGGTGTACGGGTCCGTCAGGTCCAGCTCGAAGTACACGATGTTGCTCTCCTGGAAGGCCTTTTTGGAGTTCTCGGGGATGAAGTCCCACACGCGGGTGTACGGGACGTGAATGGTGCCGTAGAAATACGAGGGCGGGTCTCGCTTTATCGTCCACAGGAAGGAGTTGAGCTGGCTTTGCTGTCCGCAGAGAGAAAGACAGACAGAGAATGTTTATCAGAAAACTAGTGGTAACCCTAACCGTAACTCTATTGGGTCATTCAGTGTCAACTCAACCAGAGGTCCCTGGCTCAAATTTTTAATTCTGTTAATATTTTTCTGTAGAAAGACAAACATAAATAGTGAAGAAAGCCAAAATATTAAATGTCACAGATGTATATTTACTGAGTAATGACCATTTTCACCTGAGATTCAGAGCCAAATTGCAGGGGTGTGTTATAGACAGAGGGAAACAAGATACATTTCTAGTTTCAACATTATTTATTCTTCAGACATTCCTCTTTAAATGTAATAAGTATCAGCTGTGTGCAAAGTGAACCACATTTGGTTTTCAATCACTGAAAATGTGTAAAATTCAACAATTTGAACATGGAACTGCTTTGAGATCCCCATATCTAATGGACTGAACTATATAGAGCCTTAAAAATGAGGATTTCAAAAGGAAAGTTTATTAAGAATGGGAATCTAGAAGGATATTATGATATCTTGAACACTTACAGTTACAGACATGCAAACTTTTGAAAAGGAATATTTACGGCCCTCAGACAGGAATGTTCTATGGAATTGAGCTGATAGAAAAACACGAGATACATTTCTATTTTCAACATTATTTGTTCTTCAGATATTCCTCCTTAAAAGAAAAAAGTATCAGTTGTATACAACGTGACCCACATTTGGTTTTTGACCACTGAAAATGTGAACAATTTACCAGTTTACTCATGGAGCCGCATTAAGATCTGCATATCTCTGGGTTTGAACCATCGAGGGCCTTTAAAAATTAAAATGCCAAAAGGAAAGTTTGTTAAGAACCAGAATCTAAAAGGATATTAAGATATCTTTAATACTTCTTGAGTTACAGGCATGCAAACTTGAGGCAAAAAACACAAGAAGAGCTTTTTGCCATTTTTGACCTGTCACTGTTGGCATTTAATGAAACAAAGATTGATAAAGTCAACAGATTTTACTAATAGACCTACAGATCTCTGTGTAAAAATAAAATAATGATGCTCCATCTTTATAAAGTCATTTTTACACTCCTCTAATTTGGCTCCAAATCTCAGGTGAAAATGGTCATTTTGACCCCCTCTACAAAATAGTGATTACTCAGTAAATATACATCTATGATGTGTAATATTTTGGCTTTCATCACTATTTATGTTTGTCTTTCTACAGAAAAAAATATTAACAGAATCAGAAATTTGAGCCGGGGAAATTTCTGAAATTTAATGTGACGGAATGACCCTGTTGTAAGTTCATGTAGTTAATTAATATTACTCAGTACATATTTGAGTAAGTACAAGGTAAGTACTTCACCTTAAGACAAAGTGTAACCTAATAATATAATATAATATAATATAATAATTTGAAATAATTAGACTATTATATTATAAATTTTAATGTTTGGTCTATTCTGCTCATCAAGGCTGAATTTATTTGCTCAAAAATACAGTAAAACAGTGAAATATTATTCCAGTGTAAATCAGCTGTTTTCTATGTGAATATATAGTAAAGTGTAATTTATTCCTCTGAATTTTCAGCATCATTACTCCAGTCTTCAGTGTCACATGATCCTTCAGAAATCATTCTGATATGATGATTTGCTGCTCAAGAAACATTTATGATTATTATCAATGTTGAAAACAGTTCATGTTTCTGTGGAAACCGTCATACATTTGATTTTTCAGGATTCTTTGATGAATAGACCCTTTTCACATTTCCAGGTTTCTCAGAAGCAGTTGGGTAAAGTTGGGTAAAATTCTATAGTGGTGAATGAGAGAATAAATTAAATATATTTTTTGTGTTTCCATTTGCTCAAATAGCAAAAGCAAAACTCCACAATACTGTTTTCTCAACTTAAAAAATAGAGAACGATTGACACCGGCAGTCAGAAGAGAGAAAGATGTCATTTTTACCGTCTCTCCCACAGCCGCTGTATTAGAAACACCCTCACAGCAGCGGTAACTAGATTTTTGTAATTTGATGCAAAGCTAATATAATACTAAGTATAGTGTTATAAATGTACCTATGTTTTTAAAAAAAATGAAAATATAAAAAACTTTGCAGGATTTACGATATTGATGACCGTTAAAACGCGTCATCACAGTCTGAGGGTCTATAGAAAGTTGAAAAGAACAGCATTTATATGGAATTGAAACCAAAATAAATATCTTTACTGTCACTTTTAATCAATTTCATGTGTCCTTGATGAATAAAAGTATTAATTAATAAAAAAAATTCTTACTCCAAACAAATCATCATATCAGAATGATTTCTGAAGGATCATGTGACACTGAAGACTGGAGTAATGATGCTGAAAATTCAGAGGAATAAATTCCACTTAGAAAACAGCCGATTTACATTTAATAATATTTCACTGTTTTACTGTATTTTTGATCAAAGAAATGCACAGTTGTGCTGCTTCATATTTTTGTGCTGAAATGAAACAAAAACTCATTTTTAATTCAGTCAGAAACCACAAATGACTCTTGGTGTATTAGTACAAAATGGGAAACAGCTTCTGTTTATTGTACAAGTGGACACCGATAATCTCAAAATGTCCAAATATTGGCCGATATATATCGCTCTATCACAACATAAATCTGTTTTTCATTCTCTCAGATAAATCTCCAGCTGCAAAACATTTAACATTTAACAGACTCTTCATGAAGTTTCAGAGCATCAGATCAGAGCAGAAGGTTTATTTCTGAATGCAGATCGTATGAAAACACCCGGCGGTCAGATGGAGGAAATGACTGAAGAGCAGCTGGATGTTTATTCAGAAGTTGATAATCTCTTCAATAGACCATTAATGTCTAATTAGTGCAACACTTGATGGCAATACACGTCCAGACTGACAGGAACAACTCTGACAGTCTGTCTGACACCGCAGAAACAAAACACACACTGGATAAAGTGACACACAACTATAGTTTATACTCAGACTGTCAATGAAGCAGAAGTTTGGTGTTTTATGTTCAACAAATCAATGAATCCAGAGCAAATATTACTGTTTTCTCAGAGTTTACAGCTCTTATCTTCCATGTGATTGAAATCCATTTAATGCAAAAGACAAACATTTCATCCAAAGAGTGTTACGTGACAGACCCAGTGTTTATATTCCATTATATCACACTGTTCATAATCAGAGATCTGCTCATGATGATTAATAACTGTACATCACTGACATCAAGAGACATTCACTTTATTATTGTGTATATATGATAAATCTGCATAACATGAACTGGTTTAATGTTAAGCAATACACAGAATATATTCATATTTCTACAGTAAATGTTCATGAACTTCTGATTATATTATTAATATCTAATATAAGAAAGTTTTGAGCACTTACTTCGGTGTGGAGCTCACAGCTGCTGGAGTCTCTGAGGCTGAACTGGTTGGATCTCACCATCAGAATCAAGCAGGTTTGGAGAAAAGCCCAACTAACCATCATCATCATCATCATCATCATCATCATTCGCCAAACTCAAGCGTTCATCACTGACAATCACAATATTCCACAAGATTGAGGAAAATCCAGGAAAAGTCCGCGCGGGTTGTGATATAAGTCACCCATCCTGGACTGATCCAGAAACACTCGAGGAAGAACTTCTATGACATGATGATGGTGTTGATCTCAGATCCATATGAAGAAGATCATGACTGTCATGAAACTCGTGAGGAAAGCGTTTCTCACGCGCGCGCCTGTGAATCACTTCACACACATCCTGATGGCGCGCGCGCACACACACACACACACACACTGCTGAGGAACTCTCTCGAGTTTGTAGTTCAGCAGATCCTCTCTGATTTTCTCCTCAAACACGCGCTTCAGTAAAACACTCGGTTCCTCCGCGGCTTCTGTCGCTCACTGCAGCTCAACAAGTTCAGTGTGTGTGTGTGTGTGTGTGTGTGTGGCTTTACCTTCCCCCAGCCCCTCATTCTCCCCCACACAGGGTAAATAATGTGATTTGAGCATCTCGGACCCCCGCAGAACTCCTGCAGGAGCGCGCGCGACACACAGCGAGTCCAAACGAGTCTGTCACACACAGTGTTGCCAAATAATCATAGAGGAGAAAAAACAACCTGCAACCTCTCTTTAAATGCTCATTTCTACATGCTGCACTTTAATGAACTCTAGTTAATCGATCATAATGATGTTCTTCACACATCTATTGTTTGATATCGTGACTTCAGATGGACCTGAGTCCTGGAACCAGTTCAAGACAACTTTTTGCATATTTAGAATTTATTTTGACTAACTTATCTCCCATTGAGGATTGGTTTGTTCGTGATCAGATGAAGTGTATATAAACTCTATCAGTGTGGAGTCTCATGAGGTTTTCTCCTGTTGTGTTCTGGTCATTTTGACCCGGTGAGGATTTTCTGTTCCCAGTAAATGATAGTTAATGTCACATTGGACTGAAACTTACTGACTTGCTCACACAGGGTGTGACAACTTCCCCTCAAAAAATAAATGAATAAAAATCAAAATTTGATCATTTTTTGTACTTTTTTGGGGGTTTCCCACCTTGTTACACTCGTTCTCACTTTCCTGTCAAAAATGGCCGGACTACAAAAAACTGTTTATAAATATGTGGTTCTCTGTGTTATTGGCAAATGTTGAACTTTGTGTTTGTTTTAGGCCTCATTGATCTGAGTTTAGGTGGATTTTGGGCAGATCATGTACAGTAAATGTTGATTGTTGTTGACCTTCACGGATGTTAATGGCAGTGATTGTGCAGATCTAATGATCTCCTGTGGATGTGTTTGAAGCTGCTGCTGTGTTCTCGTCTCTTAATGCTCGTCTCATTAGTGTGACAATGACGTTTCACACTGAGAGCTTTAATAGGTGACGTGAAGATCACTGGAGGACAGAAAGTCACGCAAAAATAATCTGTGAGATGAATGTGTGCCTCCTTAAAAAGTCACATTCATCATGTCAAATAAAAACAAAATGTAACAACAATTTCCTGTTAAAATTACATAAAATCATAGAAAGTCATCAGGGAGAGTACACCGCAAAACATGATGTTCTTCCTCAGTGTTTCTGTCTTGTTTTCCAGCACAAATATCTAAACATTCTTAAATCAAGATACATTTACTGGAGAAGAGAAATGACTGAAGATATTAAGACTTGATCAATGAAAAATGCATCAAAATGAAGTGAGTTTATGATTAAAAAAGAACAAATATCTGCTAATAGGGTTAGAAAAATAAACTTGCTTTCTCTTTTAATTCAGTTTATTTTTCAGTCATTTCTCTTCTCCAGTAAATGTTTCTTGATTTAAGAATGTTTAGATATTTGTGCTGGAAAACAAGACAGAAACACTGAGGAGGAACATCATGTCCCTGCAGTGTGAGGCTCATTGTCAAATTCTCAAATTCTTTAATGAAGGCAGATTTGAAATGAAAATTTAGGGTTATTTTAACAGTCATAGTGATATTTTAAGTTAGTGTGTGTGTGTGTGTGTGTGTGTGTGTGTGTGTGTGTGTGTGTGTGTTTGGGAATAAAACTTTTCACGATTTTCCCCGTCTGCTTATGACTTTGCAATGCTTAGTTTGTAATGGTAACAATATTCCTCTTAAACACTCGATGTGTTGGACAGAGAAGTATCTGATCATCATCATCATCATCATCATCACTGAAGCCCCTCACACTCAGTGCTCTGAGAGGGCAGGTTGCAGCTCCCTCATGTGGTGGTTATGAAATCTGCACAATCATTAGTCTCTAAACATGTTTGGAGTATTTAGTCGGACTGCTTCATGGGTTTGATGATCAGAAGCTGAAGATCCATCAGATCATGATCCTGCAGCTCCAGCAAGTCATGAGTTTGATTCCCAGGCAATGCATGAATGAATATAACGTGAGTCACTTTGACTGATAAATGTGTAAAATCATCAGACAGTGTCTATCTGTGAGCGCTATGACATGCATAAATACATGCAACAATATCTTGAATAAAGACTCGATACACCTGAAAAATAAAGCTTCCTTTCTCAGTGATGCCATAGAAGAAACATTTCCGGTTCCTCGAAGAGGTTCTTAAAGACCCATTTTTTCTTAGTGTGAAGAACATATCAATAATCTAAAGAATCTTTTTCCACTATAAGGAAGCTTTAGTGTGATGGAAAGACTCCATGGATGTTAATGTTCTTCATGGAAGCATAAAGAAGCTTTATTAATAAGAGTGTGGAGTGTTTTCATCAGGACTGGCAGCAGAATATGCTCTTATATACAATACAGTAAAGCAGTTAAAGCTCTGATACACTCTTCTTTATTCTATCTTAATATATCTTCCACATGTCAGAATAATAGTGAAAACTGTGAAGTTACACAAATGTAAGTCGTTGTGATCAAAACGTGACGATAAAATATGAGCTCATTCCTTGTAAAGAAATTCCTACTCGGACACACTTTATATTTTCCCACTAAACTGCCTTTGAATCTTTAAGCAGAAGCTTTTTATTTCCTTAGATTTGATATGAAAACTTCAGCACAGACGACAAGAAGCTGATTTCTGACATCTGTAAAACAAGCAAAGAAAAGCCCAGCGAGAGTCTCAGACGCTCCAGATGTAGATAAACAGGACTGAACGAGGTCCAGATGTACGTTAAAATGCCTGGAAATAGAAACACACAAACATGCACAGATGAAACGACACAAACACTGAGTTATTTTAGTGTTGAGAATGAAATCTGCTAATAGAAGACTAATGCACAACTGCTTTGATAAAGCCAAACTACCTCCAGAAACCTCATAATTACGTCCGTCTGAGAGCAGTTCAGATCTGACGTGTGATTTCAGAATAAACACACTTGTTTGGACGCGTGCATTCACTCTTAAAATAGAGATGTCGAGTCAGCTTTATTTCTACAGCGCTTTATACAGTACAGATTGATTCACAGCAGCTTCAAACAGAATCAGTGATGCAAACTTCATCAGATATGAGACACATTCACATTCTGCTGTGAAGCTGCTGTAAAAAACAACAATGTTCTTTATAATGGAAGAAGGTTCTTCAGAACAGTGAAATATTCTTATACAGCAGTGTCCAAAAGTGACGTCCAGCCTATTGACATCTTCACCCTTTATATCATCTAAAAATATTATCAAAAATGTGTTAAAGATATTCAGAAACAGATCCTGGAGACACTCGTCGCTCAGACACGAGAGAATCTGCTGGGAGTGAACTGTGACCCGTGAAGAACATGAAGGACAGACGCTGTGGAGATGCAGGAGCTTCAGTGCTGATCAATTCTGCTGAGACGCCATGATTGTCCAGCAGGACAGAGACTCACCTCAGGCTCTAAACCAGCTGAAGAACAGCTCCAGCAGAGGAGTGTGACGCTCAAAACACCAAGAGCTCCTGGGTTTGATTCCCAGTGAACGTATGAACGGAGAACAAGTACCTGAATGTGACGTCAGGCCCTGTTTCCACCTGGTATCAAGA